>NC_000080.6:103149944-103347444 GCF_000001635.26 Mus musculus
AACAACTACCTTTGTATAAATTTCTAATTAATTCCTTAGTTTTATAACTATTTTAGCATCATAATGTATCATTTTAATCATCTTTTTTTTTTTTTACTATAAATTACTTGGAGACATTTTCTCCATTTCCTTGAATTTTCCTCAAGGTCTTATTAATATTACTATTATTATTAGTTACTATTATCATATGATAAACCAGTTTAGTTTCTGAGCTTGATCTGATAATGTATTGTGGATTTTCTTGGACTTCTATTCCCAATCATACTTGATACACAGTATTCCTTCTAGAGATAACACAAGGCTTTGCTTTCTATCTAAGGCAGAGGCTGCTGTGTGGAAGAGTTCCATGGGCCCTTGGCAGCAAGCAGCTGTGAGCGCAGAGACGGCAGATGCTGGGCGTAGGATTGGTTACAAGATATAGTCTTGCTCTCCGTCTGAGCTTTGCATCCTTCCTCGCCCACCAGTCTACAAGCTGGGAGCTCATTCAGCTTCTTAGCAGGTTCTGGGTCTTCTCATGGCTAACATGGACATTTATAATGTCTTGTTTCATCTACAACTGATGGAATTTATTTTTTAAAGAAAAAATTAAAAAGTATGTGGTATGAAATATTCTCTTATACTGCTTTACCTCTTACTATCTCCAACTATGTTCTACATGATTTTAACCCTGGAACATGATAACACCTCCACTGAATCTCATTGACCAGATTTGACTACAATGGTTCCCAACTCTTTTTCACAGGTAGCTTTTTTTCTTTAGAGATACCTGAATTCCTTTAAAGATATAAAACGTACATCGTTCTCTTTGGAGACAATGTCAAGAGCAGCTCCAAAAACACCTGAGAAAAAGTCGCACAGAAGATGGGAAAAATCACAAGTATTTTTCATGGAAAAAAATCCCTAACTTGGATATGTTAGCCCTATTATAATTAATAGTGTCTATTATTTTAGTTTACTATCATGGCTATATACTACAGAACACTAACATATCTTAGGTAAGTATACTATCTCTCTTCAGCAAAGGCCTTCCTTTCCAGTGGCACTATGCTCAGTCGCTTGTGCCTAGAGTTTTGATGCAGTCTAAGTTTACTTTCGCACTTCCCAGTGAAGTCACACTCAGAATATCTTCTTTATCCATCTTCTTCATGTCTGCCGCAGTGCACTCTGAGCCACATACCCAGCTATCATCTATTACCAGGTTTAGCAGCTTCTTGTGTTTTTTTTTTGTTTTTGTTTTTGTTTTGTTTTGTTTTGTTTTATGAGACAGGGTTTCTCTGTGTAGACCTGGCTGTCCTGGAACTCACTCTGTAGACCAGGCTGGCCTCGAACTCAGAAATCCGCCTGCCTCTGCCTCCTGAGTGCTGGGATTAAAGGCGTGCGCCACCATGCCCGGCTGGTTTAGCAGCTTCTTAAATAGCACTGTGCTGTGCGCACATTTTGTCACGCTTTTCCTCTCAAAGTCTGTGATACTAGTTTCTCTGTGCACTGTGTTTACGTACAACATTCACTTTGTAAGAAGTTCTCGGTCTGATATCAACAATAGCTAAGCCGGGCATGGTGGCGCACACCTTTAATCCCAGCACTCAGGAGGCAGAGGCAGGCGGATTTCTGAGTTCGAGGCCAGCCTGGTCTACAGAGTGAGTTCCAGGACAGCCAGGGCTATACAGAGAAATCCTGTCTCGAAAAATAAAACAAAAAACCAAACCAAACCAAACCAAAAAAATAAAAAATAAAAAAACCCACAAAACCCCAAACCACACAACAACAACAAAAACAAACAAACAAAAAAACAAACCAAACCAATAGCTAAGTAAGAAGACGCTGTAGACAACAAGAAGCTGCAGTTCATGATCGGTGATGCTCTGTGCCATTTTTATTGTGGGTGTAAGTGCTGCCTTAAAGTCAACCTTCCCTACTCTGATGAAATGCATCACTCAAAGTTATAGGCCTCAGTGTAATCTTTTATTGAACTGCTAGTTCATCTTTTCTCTCCCAGTGGTGTGCTGCCCATCAAGAACTCTCGTACATAGTTTCTCACACCTCTCCAACAGCTAGCACAGCTGACTCAGTGACCCTCCTGAGACAGAAAGCTGTATTAAGGAACTACAAGAACATGGTTTTATAGTTCAGCCTTTCTTCCAACAAACACTCGTCACTCCAAGACAGAACTTGTACCTTGGTGGCATAGACTTCATATTGCTCTCTGGCTCTTCAAATACATTGGGACTTGCATCAGGAGTTACTGATATGTATGGGGCAGGGACAGATGTAGAACGCAGATATCTCATTTCGTCCTGGAATAGGTTGTCGTCTTGATAGCCCACAAAATTTTCATGGTGGTGCCTGCATTAAATTAAACCCAACAACTTAAGAGTACAGTGGCAGTATAGATTCTCTTCATTTTAAATCTCCTTTGAAAAAGGCAAAGCAGTACATGAGAATATACAAATAAAAGTATTAAAATGATGGCAGAAACAGACCAGAAGAGATAAAAGTCTGATATGACTTTTTAGGTACCACAAACTGAGATCGAATGCATTTTCTTTTGTTTCAAGAATATCTCCACCTTCCAGTACTTGGTGAATGGTCCCACTGACTATCTGGGTGCTTAGGTGAGAATGACTGTGCTGGACAAGGCCTACACCTCACTCAGCACTAGTCATTCAGGTCTATGATACCAACCACACCTCCTTTTACACCGCTCTCTCTCCTCATTTTTCTACCATCACTGTCACAGTAAAGACTTGTATCATTCTTTTCTTGATGGATTGTTGAACTAGGTGTCACTTTTTTGGGTTGCATTCTATATCAGATTTGAAAAATTTGAAAAGCATAAATGTAAATCATTCCTTTGGTTAGGGTGTATCCATTCTATAGAGAGTTAAGAATTGAAGTTCCTTAATTATG
Organism: Mus musculus; assembly: GCF_000001635.26. Classification (NCBI taxonomy): domain Eukaryota; kingdom Metazoa; phylum Chordata; class Mammalia; order Rodentia; family Muridae; genus Mus; species Mus musculus. The sequence goes on from NC_000080.6 coordinate 103,152,852, forward strand.
TTATGCTGGCGAATTTTTCCTTCCATGTTTTATAATTTGACTCCTATTTTAATGCTACATGTCTATTTAGTGTGTGTGTGTGTGGTTACTAGTATATGCCAAGGAACATGAGGGCAGGTCAGAAGACAACTAGCGAAAGCTGCTGTACTCCTTCGACCCTGTGGACCCAGGAGATCAGACTCGGCTCCAGTTAGGTTTGGTGGTAAGCAATTTCATCCACTGAACCATCTCACCAGATTCACTCTTTTTCAAACTTGAAGACGACATTGTTAACCTAAATACACATAGTAGTCTAATTGAAACTCAAGATATTATATTTAGCATGCCTTATGCTTTCTTCCTGGTCTTGAATGTTTCACATTTTCCTTTTCTTTCCATTTTCTTATTTTAACAAGTACAAACATTATTAAAAGCCTCATAACTTTGCCATAAAAAAGGGGCAGTTTTCAGTGGAAGGACCTTCGATAATCAGGTGAGAGGCAACGGCAGACCGCTGGGAAGTGCTTCATTACTTGCCGAGGAAGACTCAAGCCCTGTCTCAGTTCTTTTAGCATCCTCTCCCACTTGCCTGTGAGTAAAGCCAGCATGGCACTGTGAAGGTGGTAATGATGCTCTCTCTTTCCACCACTGTTGAATAAACTCAGGGCTTTAATATTCCTTTCAGTGCCCTTGTTACTCAGCTGGTTTTTGTTTAAGGGTAAAAGGAACGAAAAAAGAAGACTTCTACAGGAAACATCAGTTTCTTTCCTCTTCAGCATTTTTGACTAATAGACTAAAGTCAACTAATAGAGAATAAAAAATGCAGGTCCTTCTTTTTACGATATGTTTTGTACTAATTGTATCAGGACAGACTGACAAAGTACCCACACCCAGTAGCATACAGCGTGCACCACACTCCCAGTCATGTCAGTCAGGGCAATGGACAGAGCACATTGCCAAGGTTTGCGTCCTGCTCACTATCTCTGACTAGTGTGGGTCTGAGAGCAAGGTCTGAACCACTTTATGGATGGTTCATTAATCATCAGAAGCCGTAAACCCAATGGGAATTAAAAATCAAAAACAAAGTCTTATTACCTAGCTAATGTCTGCAAGTAGAGACAAGGCATTTTTACAGGAAGGTCCTCAGAAACGCCTTCCTTCACGATGGGCAGCTGAGACTGGAATGGCTTTGCAGGGTGGTAACACAAGATGCTTGGCTCTGCAGCACTGCTCAGGGACAGCAGGAAGAGGGCGTTGGCTTTGATCACCTGGTGTGCTTCCATGGTGGGCAAGGCACGAGGCGTCTTTACTTGCATTGGCTTTCTTCTAGATTGTTTGACCTGGCCAAAAAAAAAAAAAAAAAAAAAAAAAAAAGAGAGAGACGTGACTCTTTCCTGTGTATATTTAAGAAGATCATTTTAACTTTTGTTGTTTCTACAAAAAAAAAAAAAAAAAAAAAAAAGAAGAAAAAGAAAAAATATTTTAAAACCATGATCATGATTACTAAAACAAACAACAACAAACCCATCAGTGGGGAGCTTGGGAAGAGTCATGTAGGGAAGGAAGCTTTAGCAGAGGTCTGACTTGGTGGCATTAGTGGGATGATCCTAACTTTCCATGAGTTCTATGGTAGGGTTGGGTCTTAAGGAAAACACAGGAGAGAAAGAGGAGGAAAGCGAACAGGACAGGAAGACAGTGAGCTGTTCATACATCTGTAGTGCCGGGGACAATGATAAAGACGACATCACAAACATCCGTCAACATACCATTTGTATCTATCTGTTACATTAGAAACAGGTTACTTATCTAATATTGAATTAGTATTTCATTTTCGTTATATAAGCTGAATTTTAGTATCACTTACATACAACTAATCCATATCATAAATAATATAGCCTGAATGTAGTAAAAATACCTTTTCCCTTGCAGCGGCCTGTTTTTCACGGAGGTATTTTTCTCTACAGCGATCGCATACGAGGTACCAAGTGCTTCCTCCCATTCCCCCATCACCACAGTTACCAGCCCATCCTCCACAAAAATGCCCAATGCTATTGTATCCTTGTCCACCAGCATATCGGCCACAACCTTGAAAAAAAATAAGACATACATTTAACATTTTGAATGTCTTTGATTTTTCACTAGTGATATTATATCAGCAACAGGTGCATCTTTTCAAAGTAAAATCCCGAGCAAGTACCTAACTGTTTAAAAGGTGTACATATGTGATATAGTTCAGAGGATGTAGCTTATCAGGACTAAAGCATATATATACACACACCACAAAATAGCTTACCTGGGTGAGCTTGTCTCATGTGATATGTCACTGGGTACGGATGGGATTCTCCACACAGCTCACAGATGGTATCTTTCTCTGGCCCTCCTACAGCCAGCTGGGCCATTTCACCAAACAAATTGCCCCTTGGCCGAATTTCTGTCTTTTCTTTTTTCTTTTTTTCCTTTTTTGTTTTTTTATTCTCTTTTTCACATTCTTTCTTTTTAAGGACTGCACAGGAACCAGGACTTGGAAAAATCATATTCTGGGAAGCAGCTTTGATTGTAGCCAAAGAGATATCTTCCCAGAAAGCCACTAAATGTTGTAATGTTAAAGGAAGTGGAGATTTCGACTTCATTGTGTGATGCATGGACATTTCAAAAGTGGCTTCCGATTTCCCGTCCTCACATTTTTCATGGAGAGGCGGTTCCTTAAGCATGGACAAGACCTTATTTTTGTTGATACTACCCATCTTGGATATATCTGGGCCATGAGGTGCAATGTTAAACATATTCAGAGCAGACGATATTTCCAATGAATGTCTATTTTTTAACTTGATTTCCTTTTCCTCTGTGGGTGGTTGGCTATTCAAACTACTTCTTATAGGAGCATGTTCTTTGGAAAGGTCAGGATTAAATTTCAGGAAGGAAGAACAAGCCATTGCATCATGTACTATGCCTTCATGCCACAAAAAAGAGGCAAAGACGGCTCTGGCACACTCAGCCACAGACGGGGACATGGCTTGCTTGGCTGGTTCTAAAGATTTGGTTCCATCTCCTTTGAAAAGGAAGTTAGACTTTTCTTTTTTGGGCCTGGTGTGTCTGTTAGCACACTTCCGACTTATTTTGGGTGATGCTCTCATTTCCTGTTCATCTTTCAGCGGTGCTTTGCCTATGCTGAAATGCACTTTATTTGAACCTTCATCCACACTCTTCAAGTCACCGCTGTCATCGCAGGTGCTGTCCGTGACACCATTTGTTTTTAAAGTACTTGAAGTACAGACTTCAACTACCTCACTGTGGAGGTTTTCCTGCACTACGTGGGGAGAAGGGGCTCTGTTTTCAGACCCTGGGGAGTCTTTAGGATCCTTTGGTACTGGTTTTGGTTTTGGTGATGTGGACCGCCCCCTTAATGGTTCTGTGAGGGGCATTTTCTTCTTACGGAGGGTATCTGGATCAAGTGTATATGAGTCTGACTTGGAACGTTCCCGAGGTGGGTCAAGTTTTGTCTTAGCAGGAGCTGTGCTTTTCTGAGGTAGATTTTTATCCTGTGGTGAGGAGGAGCGTGGAGAGCTTGCACCAGATGGGCTAGACCTGGGAGTCGGCAGAGGCTTGGGCTTAGGGGAGGATGACCTCGAGCCTGGTCCTGGGGATTCGGCCCTGAAGCCAGAAGACGTCCTCCCATCAGACTTCAGTGTCTGCAGAGTGTTATGGTTAGGGGACAGGGACCTACTATGGGAGTCTGACCTCAACTTTGCAGCATCAGATTTTAACATGAGGGATTCACTAGCAGATAAGCCTTCTGTCCCCCGTGGCTTCTTCTGGTCAGCAGGAGTCCGGCTCACATGCCCGTCGGGTTTAACTGACCTGCTGTGCTTAGAGGGCAGCTCTGACTTCCCTGATGTGGACACTGGTCTTGAAGATGTTGAGATAGTTCCTCTGTCACCTGCATGATCCATTTCACAGTGAACTTGTTAATAAAATGCAACATAAACACTAAAACAGAAAAGCTACAAAATTTACGCTACTTATCACATATACAAAACATGTTAAGAATAAAATGAAAATATTTTCCATAAAATTTCTACTCTATCATTACACATGCTACAACAATACATGTTTATATGAATAAACAGTATGTATTCACCCAAATGAGCTATTAGTGTTACATATATAAACCACAGCCCTTATGCAACTAATTAGAATTTAAATTCAGCAAGAGACAAGAAAGAGAATAACTACTTTAAAAATTAAATTTTGAAAAATATCCTCCATACAAAAATAATCAAGTTACGATATTCAGGAGAGTGAAACTTAGCATACTTAGGGTAACAGCATAGGTCTTGTTGAACAAAGAAACTCAATTGTATTCAATTGTAAAAAATAAATACAATTAGGTTAGTGAAGAGCTCTATACAGGAGACATCGTAGTTTAATGTCTTGATTACAATGAAATAATAAAGTATGGAAGTCCTAAAGCTGTTGTGTATTAGCATGTAAGCCAGTCACTCTCTCTGTTATATGAAAACAGTGCTCATCTTAAGATCTTAGTAGCTTAGCTGACATAAAACCATAGGATCTTCATCATGAGTACTACAAGTCTGAATTGGGCTCTTCATGCCTAGAGAATAACAGAAACAAACCACAACTACCAAAAAATCCAAAACCTCTTTCTAAGGCAAATCCCTAGATAATTCTACACAGATACCATTTGGTTTGGGTATCCCGGCCTTCCCTTAATTTCACTATTCTGCATATTATGGTTTCTTTGAAGCAATACAGTCAGGCTGTGTCCCTAGCTGGTGGTTCAGATTTACATTACTTTTCCTTCTTAAGCAAACAACCACAAAAGCACTCTTGCTTGTAGTGCAAGGACGGTTTTAGAAGAAGAGCAATCTGATGGAGCTATTCAAGTGTCATGAAAAAGCAAAGCAGCTAGCTACAAAGCTATGTGTTTAGAAAAGAGGTCCTAGGAAACAGAATTGGTTCCTGGTAATAAACACAGCCTCTTCTCTCTTTCCCCCCAAAAGGAGATGGGAGTAAGTGTAGGTGCTGCAGAGAAGTGCTCTGATTTGCCTGTGTATGAAGTCATACTGCAGTCACCTTTATGTGAGAGCAGTAAGTGTTACAGAATTTGTCATCCTTCTGGAAAATAATCCAGGTCCGGTTTGTGTCATTGACCCTTCAGCGATTCAGTCTTGGAATATGACATTTTGTTCAACCAGTTTGTTGGAAGAACAATATATACTCATTTTTCTTCCTCCTCTTTTCTTTTCTTTCCTTTCCTTTCCTTTCCTTTCCTTTCCTTTCCTTTTCTTTTCTTTTCTTTTCTTTTCTTTTCTTTCCTTTTGCTATCCAACACATTCAGATTTTCTGAGAATCCACTCTTTAATAGTCACAGCAAATGTGACAGCAATCATGTAAGATTAGAATCAAGATGAAAAATTCTGTAGTGAAATGAGAGGGCAAAATAAGCCCTTGGAGAGCACTGTGGTACAACAAACATTTACTTCAGCTACAACATTCCGATATGTAGCAAACAAATTTTAAATAGTTCTTTTGAAAGAATAAAAGTATTTTGAACACTATTTCTACTCCATCATGAATTTTCTTCTTTCTTAAACATGCAAGTTGGTTTTGTGCTCACTTTCTCTCTCTCTCCCTCCCTCCCTCTTTCTTTCTCCCTCCCTGTCTCTCCTTTGTTTTGCTATTGGCCCTTATATGCTCATTTTTTTTTTAATGTTCTCAAAATACATTTTGTGATTAGAATACACTTGTAAAGAGAAATAAAAATTGCAAAGTGTCAATGCTAACTAGGAGAACAAAGATTACCGGAAGTAACTGACAAACAAGCTCTAGCAAATTGTCCCCAAAAGGTCAATGTTGCTGTTTGTTTTACCTTATTGACCTTGTACTAGTATAGAGCAAAATTTATAACAAATGCATTATATTTGGTAGAATTAGCATCAGCCTAGCCCTAGCTCCCAATCTTAAGCTTGCTACACTTGGTTACTAGGGTGTTTGTGGTTGTTGCATGTTTCAGGAGAGAGATGGAAGGTTTTAAATCACCTTTAACTTATCTTAGGAGCTGCACAACCCATATCGAGGAATCAGAGTAAACAAGTAGTACATTTCATATTTAGAATCCTTTCAAAATTAAATTTTAACTGAATTTTCTAATTCATAGAAAAGAGCAACTTCGAGTTTAGGATTCCTACTTAATTAGAAGGGCTCTGGCAAGATTAACTACAGCTGCTCCAGGTGAGTCCTAACTTATCACAGGAGTGTGTGAATCCACAATACTGGATTTGTTGTACAATGTACACACCCACAGTTGTTGGCTACATAATAGAACCTGTAAGTACTGGGAACATCACTTGTCCTATATATGCACATGTGTACACTGAGAGGGCTAGAAACCATGTCTCTAGTAGAGGTGATATTTTCTTGAGTTCTATAAGTGAAAACAAATAACTGTTGGAATTCAAGTGCATAAGTAATGATGGAGAATTTCTTCCCAAGATGTATTTATCAAATCACAACTAAATCCTTTTAAAGAACATAGATCTTCAAAATGTTTTTAAAAATACTTTTAAAGAGAATTTTAAGGGTAGTAAACCCGTGAGCTAATTTTTGTTTACAATTTTCATCTGGCTTTCAAGTAATTTTGCAGCATGTATTAAGTGTTACTAAAAATTATCATGTTGATATCCCAAAATAACAACAACAAAAAAACCCAAATACTTCATTAAAATTATTGGACAACACATACCTTCACATTCAGAAGTTAATTTGTTTTCATAATTATGTTTATAATATGTAAACTTAAATAGTAGGAAAGAAATTTTAACCTATAAGGAATCCTTACAAAGAATGAGCTAAAAACGTTGTATAGTCAACCAAATTAAATGTTACTGAACATGTTAAATAGGAAGGATTTATTCATTAAATCATTAATATCATTTTTATTAGCAAAATTATAATCAGGGCATATAATATCATGCTAGGATATGATACAAGTAATACTATATTAATAAATACGTCATACTATATGGCATATTATTTGGTTATATGACCTGATAGTCTATATATCATACATGAATCTGATTTGTGGTCCTATTTATTGTACTAATTTTTACCATTTATATGTTTCTTTTTTTCTTAAAGGTTTTGTTTCATACTTATTTATCTGTGGTGTGCGCGCGCGCGTGTGTGTGTGTGTGTGTGTGTGTGTGTGTGCGTGTGGGCATGTGTGCATGTGGATATCAGAGGACAATCTCTCTTTCCATCATGTAAGTTACAGGTATCCAAGAGAGGATGCCACCCTTGGCGGCAAGTGTCCTTACCTTTAATTAAAGATTACATTATGGCAAAAGGACTTGAGTAAGCATTTGTTATACTCTAAAGAACCAAGTGCATACTTTTAAATATTTGAAACTGTGTCTGTTAATCACTGAGCACTTCCAAATGTAAAAGTTTTAAATTAGGTCACTATTAAAATACTGTAAGAAAGAGTCATCATAGAAAGGGGTAGTGTGTGGGGACACTTGTGCCTGTATTACTTATTAATAATCAAGTTTTTAAAAAGCTTTTAACTTAATTTCCAAAATATTTCTATAGTAATTAGAATGGTAGGCTGCTTAGTCAGGCTACATACAGCACTGCAAATTTGCGATCCAGCTTGTCCATGAGAAACCACATTTATCCAAGTTTTACAATTCACATACATCGTCTTGTGGCAATCCTTTTCATACTCCTAAGACCTTACAAAGCTTTAAAGACTAACAGGAATGATATCTGAACCCCAGGTATGATAAACATACATAATAGGATAAATTATAATACAATATAATATAAACAGATACATCATAATTTCAAACACAAAATTCTAAATAAAATGATAAAGCTTAATTTAACATCTGGAATGGGACACACAGGACAATGGTGAAATGAAGGTTTGCAGGCTCCTCCTCCATTCACTACGAATGGCCCAGGTGCTCACGATGCATGCATACCCACCCTGCAGTTTGTGAGACAGAGATGAGAGAGCAGAGGCAGGCCCAGCTACACCCAAATGTTTGTAAATGCGCTCACGAGAAGCAAGGTTGCGAGATGGAGAGTCTACAGTGGAAAACATTGGCAAAGAAGCAGCACAGATTCAATGGAAAAAAGCTTAGAGAACACAAGCAAAAACAAAGCATTTCAAATGGTATGCAATTATACACTTAAAACTATTCTAAAAGTTTTCAAAATGTTCATTTAAAATTAAGATTTAAAACAAAGGTCAAATTAATGTATTTAGATGAATTGTATGGGTAGTGTGTCCAAATGTGCTGTTACTATTAATAAGGCTTATAGATCTGATTGATCAAATTTGAGCATTTCTATTTAGAGCAATATTTCTTTAGTTTGTTAAATTCCTGTGGTTGCTTACCTGTAAATAAGGTTATACACAGAAACAATGATGGTAGAGAAAAAAATGTTACTTGTAGTTTAAGTATTGCCTCCTTGTTTTATGAATGGTTTCATTTTTATTATTATTATTTCCAAAATGTTTATCTTAGAATGGCCCAATGTTCAAATGTACATATGCCTACATTTCTTAAGGCTAACCCCAGTATTTAATGTTTTTTTGTAATAGATATTTTATCTAAGATATTAAATCCTGTTGGGCAAAATGTCTCACAACACAAATAAAGCATATTTAAAACTCATTGGGACATGTTAGACATTTTACTTATTTTCAATGCAGTAGTAAATAATAGAAACTTTAAAGCAGAATAAGCTAAAAATAATTAAAATGCTGAATTTTCACCACCCCCTAACACTGCATTGCAACAATGGCAATTGAAATTAATCAGTAGCTCTGAAATAAACTTTGGTAATGAGATAACTTTTTAAAGCATTTTTGAAAATAAAAATCTAGAGAGCTGGGGAAACGGCTGTGTGGGTAAAGGGCTTGCTCCACAGGCATGAGGCCACGAGTGTGGGTCTCCATGAGTATGAGTGCTAGCGAGCACCAACACAAAGTATGGCTGCAGCAGAGCACACTTTAGCCCTAGCTCTGAGACAATGGAGACAGGAGGCTCCCAGGGCCTCCTTGGCCTGCTGGCCTAGAGGAAACAGTGAGCCCAGTTCCAGTCAGAGACCTGTCTTAAACAAAATCAACAGAGGGCCATAAAGGACAGCACTCAGGAAAGACTCCTGGACTCGACACTTGCCTGTACATGTGTGTCTGCATGCATTCATGCACACACAAGCAAACAACATACATATACACACATACCCACACAAATAAAATAACCTACATATATAGCATATACCTCTACAACAGCATGAGTGATATTTTTGACTGATTTATTCTTGTAGATGATTTAAAAGATGCATGACATACAAATTAAAAAAGAGAAACAACTGGATGAACAATATTGAGTATTATATATCAGCAGTCATCCTCGAGACCAAAAATACACTCCTGAAAATGAAGTCCTCACTCTTATGGCACCTGTACTGTGTGAAGGGTGAGACAGAATGAAAAGATGAAGCTAGGTATCAAAAGACATGGACGTAATTATCATTACCATTAATGGGACTACAGCACTGCTTACGACCATCAGGGAGTTGGACCCACAGGTGCAAAATGATGCACACTTGTGGGAAGGGTACAAAAAACAAAACAAAACAAAACAAACAACCGAAACTAGAAATGAAGCGCCAAAGAGAGAACACATTCAACAGGGAAATAAATCTGATTCCAGGAGTGTAAGGTTACAAGGCTGTCAAAGCTCGCGAACATCCGAGGATGTCCTAGGGCTCAGAAGGAAGTCTCACACCACGGGGTCAATCAAAAATGGAAAGCTGACAGAGACAGGGTGATAAATCCACCATAAACTAAAACTTTACACTTTACTTTTGAATGGTTTTCTTTTTGCATAAATCTATGAAAATCAGGAGCTGCAAAGAGACTCTTCTGCGTGACATTTCTTTGGTGTTCTGGCCCCACCCATCTTCCTGATAAGCCTGATCCTACAGACTGACAGAGACAGGGTTTTAAATCTTAGCTGCAGGGTTTGTAGCCACTGTTGAGACTGTTAGGAGGGTGATGTGTTTGCTGTTTTTCTCTTCCTCAAGACCTAAAGTAGACGTGGGAAGCTGGCTCAGTGTTAAGATGTGGGAAGCTGGCTCAGTGTTAAGAGAGCCTATCTGGCAGCCTCATGGGCTTAGGCTCAACTGCAGTGTTAAAAGGAACCAACAACAAAGAGACAAACTAGAAAGTGGCAGCTGCTGCAGGGGACCAGTCTACTGGCTGTGAAAGCTGTCTCCTTCCTGGCAGCCTTGCTTCAGTCTGTAGGATCAGGCTTATCAGGACGATGGGTGGGGCCAGAACGCCAAAGAAATGTCACTAACCTGAAGTTCTCATCCATAGACATGTGAGGAACTATAGCATGTGTGTAAGTCAAAATGTCTTACGTGTGAGGACAAACACCTGTAAACGTTTTCCAGGCTACGTATCATTCAGAATAAATATTGACATTTTCTCAGAGTCAGAAATGCATACTGTAAAACGACTAAAGGAAATAAAGTGTGACTAGGGACATACTGAGATTGTTCACAAAAGAAAAGGTTAATGGGTAAAATACTTTATGAAGATTAAGAAGGCACTTTTTAAAATAATTAAATTCTACAGGTGAGACCAGTCATTTAATTCATTTGTATAACATGAATTATTTTTTAGACATTAAATACTTCACTAAAGATAGTAACAGTAATAATAATGAAAGAACAATCCAGTGTCTCTGCAGTGCCTGAATCTCATGTCCCTGTCCCTCATTGAAGCCCCCTCAAACACCGTGCTGCTGTGGGCGTCACTAGTTCTTCACAGCCAGGCCTGTGTCACAGCCACTCTAGTGAGAACCCACCCTTACAACAACATTTTCTCTATACTAGCGTGTCTTTACCTCTTTCCTTTCTTTGTTCTGAATCCGTAGTATCAGAGTTCCTGATCACTTTATTTACTGTCACAAAAACTGAACTTTAAAGCTATTATCCATGTACTAAAAATAAGTAAACAGTAAAACTTTTACATTTTAATAAGTAAAGCATTCTAAAAACATGTGGTTTGGGTCTGAATGCATGATTTCTGGACCATTCCTGACACCGCACACAAACTATCAGAAATACCTAACCCATTAGAGAGCTATAAGAAGAGAATGACTCTTCATGGATTCTGACAGAAAAGTTTCAAGTGTTATAACACAGTGTTACATGTGTGAAATAAAATCCAGGTTGAGCACTTATTTTAGAAAGAGATAAATGTATTATTAAATTCACTTTTGTATTTTATTTTTAAAATTTCCTATTATGTGCTAGCATCAAGCTGTGACCCTGTCAATGGCTTTCTAGGTTCCTATTAGGCAATACTGAGAGAACTGAAAATGAAATTTTAGGAAGGACAATATAATGAAAATTGCTGCATTGAATGAGCAATTCAAGAGTGTATATTATCTTAATCACACTGCACATTATTATTACCAACCCTAAGAAAGTAGGAGGCATAGGCAAGCAAATCTCTGTGAGTCCCAGGCTAGCCTGGACTAGACAGTGAGACACTGTCTCAAAAGCAAACAAACAAACAAACAAACAAACAAAAAACCAACCAAAACAAAACATGGTTACTATTTTAGGAATGTACTGTTCTCACTCACAGTTGACCCTTCTCAGTTTAGGAATCATAATTCACTAGAACCATATTCCTAAAGCACTTATTATTTTTTTAAATTCCACAAGTTTAAAGTTACTAACTGTAGAACAGTAAAGAAAAATCCTAAACTTGGCGTACACACACAAGGGAAATCTGTTATATCTTTCTTCTAAAACAACAATTCTATAATATAATTGTTATTTGCATAATAGTCTATTGCATAAAAAGAGTATTTGCATGGTATCTAAAATAATTTGATATAAAATTCTGACAATTAACAAATTATCTATTTGGGGGCTTGAGAGATGACTGAGTGGGGAAAATGCCTGTTGTGGAACCGTGAGGTTCAGAGCCCAGTATGCAAAGCCTTGGGGCTGGGGTACATGTCTATAAACCCAGCTCTGAGAAGGCAGAGATAGATAGGCTGATCTCTCAACTTACTGGTCAGAGAATCTAGTACAGTCAGCAAGCCGGTTCCTGGCTCAGTGAGAAACCCTGGCTCAAAAGGTAGCCAGATGTTAAACTCTAGCCTTCACACACATACAGCTGTGTGTGTACACACAGACACAGACAGAAACAAGTATGCATAAAACCCACACACATATAAAGCAATTACATTAATTTAATGTATAGATGATTATTGTAAATTCTAAAGGCAGTGAAAGACTACCCTTCAGGAAAAACTAACAGTAAAAGCAAATATCCCAGAAAGTACTAAAAATAAAGCCAAGAGAAATGTTAATGCTAACGTGGGCATTTTGTTTGTTGATTTTGTCTAGTTAACTGAAAACCTGAGTTCCAACAGTTAGGAAATTGGTTTTTCCTTTTATTCTAATGCAATACATAAAAAGTAAAATCATAAGAAGAAAGGAGTCAATTTGTCTAAGTAGAAGTTTTAAAACGTTCATTAAAGAATAGGCTGTGCCGTGTTTATGAAGATGAGAGTGGAGATGAAGCCTGGCATCTGTCCCCAGTAGCAAGTCTGATGCAGCCACGGCCACTTTACTGTCAACCTTTTAGGGACAATCGCTTAGTCACTGTCTGTGTGATGTCTGCTTTACTAGTAAATCAGAGAGAGTATGATTTCAGATAAGGACGCATTAAAGTGCTGAAATACACTGTGGTACTGCTGTCAGTATAGGCTAAATTGGCCAATATAATCACTGAAATAATATTTTTACTTTATTAACATAAAACTATAAGATAATCCTCATTTGGTGTTGAGAACAAGTCTGGTTTAAATACAACACAGTATATAACAAGATAAAATATAGCGGGATACATGGCATTAAAGCTCTAGTCTTAATAAATGCTTGTTATACTGACTTTCCTAACATGATATGAAAAATAAGAATAAATTATTTTCAAATATTAAGATTATATTTTAGTCCCATATTTCCTTAACGTTATGCTAATGAGACTTCTGATTTCTGGACTTTGGCAGTCAGAGTTTAGTGATACTCTGCTGAGACTGTGTGGATTAGAAAATGATCTAAGGACCTGCCACTGTAGGGGTACAGGAAAGTAGTGACTCAGCATACATCCTACAATCTACCTAGGCCACAGTTCAAGTTTGCTGTAAGGTGGTGGTAAAGAACTGGTGTTACCTGAAAAATTCATGATGTCTTTGTTTTTAATAGTTGAGTATTCCACTGTGTAGATGTACCACATTTTTTGAATGCACTCTTCAGTTGAGGGACATCTAATTTGTTTCCGGTTTCTGGCTATTATGAAAATAGCTGCTATGAACATAGTTGATCAAGTGTCTTTGTGATATGGTGGAGCATCTTTTGCATATATGCCCAGGAGTAGTATAGCTCGATCTTGAGGAAGAACTATTTCCAATTTCTGAGAAAATACCAAACTGATTTCCAAATTGGTTGTACCAGTTTGCATTCCCACCCATGGCATGTACCATGGGTACCATGGAGGAGAGCTCCCCTTGCTCCACATCCTCCCCAGCATGTGCTATCGCTCCAGTTTTTGATCTTAGCCATTCTGATGAGTGTAAGATGGAACCTCAGAGTTGTTTTGATTTGCATTTCCCTAATGACTAAGGAGCATAGGGAAAATACAGCAATTGGCAACAGTGGAAATGTGTTTCATTGTCTGTTAGTGATGATGTGGCTGTGTGGGCAAGTCAGCTTAGGCTGGGTGGTGGAAGTGGGAGTGTGGGTGGTTCTTAGCTGACCAACACAGAGTACAGGCTTTGAACATTTCTTTAAGTGCATCTCAGCCATCCTCTGTTGAGAATTCTCTGTTTATCTACAAGATATCATGAGTTTTGCAGGCAAATGGATGGAACTTGAGAATATCATCCTGAGTGAGATAACCTACTCCCAAAAAGACATGCATGGCATATACTCACTTATAAGTGGATATTAGCCATAAAATACCAGATACCCGTGCTACATTCTAGAGACCCAAAGAAGCTAAAGAGGAAGGAAGGCTGAAACAAGGAAGCTTGAATCTCACTTAGAAGGGAGAACAAAATTATAAGATGCAGATGGCATGAGGGAACTGGGGAGAGGGGAATGGAAAGGGGAGTAAGGGGCTCAGGATCAGGTGTGGGAATGACAGGAGAGATGGCTGGACGACCAGGAAACTGAATGGAAATCTGCAGCTGACAGAGGTGAGGTGAGGGCAGGGAGCACCTCCAAGACAACACAGAGAACTGGGATAGAGTAGGCACCCAAGAATCAATGGGGGTGACTTGAGCTGTGACTCACAACATTGGGGATATGGAACCTGAAGAGGCCACCTCCTGTAGCCAGGCAGGAGTCCCAGTGGAGCTATTGGGACACCAACCCACTCTCTAAACTTTCAACCCAAAATATATCCTGCCTACAAGAAATGCAGGCACAGGGGAGGGAGCAGAAACTGAGGGAATGGTCAACCAATAACAGGCCCAACTTGAGACCCTGCCCTCAGGCAAGCACCAGTCCCTAACACTATTTATGATACCCTGTTATTCTTGCAACAGGAACATGTCCTCTGAGAGGCTCTACCCAGCAGCTGACTCAGATACAGACAGCCGCAGCTAAACAGTGGATGGAACTTGGGGACTATTATGGAAGAATGAGAGGAATGATTGAGGGCCCCAAGGAGGAATCAAACTTCATATGAAGACCAACAGAGTCAACTAACTTGGGTCCTTGGGACTTTCAGAGTCTGAATCACCAACCAAAGAGCATACACAGGCTGAACCTAGGCCTCCCAGAACATATATAGCAGATGTGCAGCTTGGCCTTCATGAGGGTCCTGAGCAACTAGGAGGGCTATCCTAAGAGCTGTTGCCTGCCCGAGGGATATGTTCTTCTAGCTGGGCTGCCTTGTGTGGCCCCAGTGGGAGATGAAACACCTAACCTTGCACAGACTTAAAGTAGCAGAGAGGGAGAATGCACAGGGCCCCACCCACTGGGAGGAGAAGGAGAGGAGGAATGAGGGAAGGATTATTGGGGGAGGGGGTGACTGGAAGGGTCAGTGTGCATAAAGTGAGAAAGCAAAAAAAGAAAAAATTAAATTAAAATAAAAAGAATTGGTGGTACTAATGACATACATAATGTGTATAAAATTATACTGGCATAAAAACATTTGCAAATATAGCATAGCTGGATAAATCAAATTTACTGTTATCTTTCTTCATGGGGGAAGACTATAGGGCCTTACATAGAAAAGGCAAGTGCTTTATCATAAGCAAACACCCATCCCTAGCCCAACATATGGGATCACTATTAGGCAAATTTATCTTATTACAATCAAATTTGAATCAATTTGAATTTCTATAATAAGAATTGTTCATCTGATTGTACTATTTTTCCCCTTTAGAACGTCCTGCAACCAGAGCACATGTAATGATAAAACATCTGGTGCTTCATAAAATTACTAAGACAAGACTAAGTGTTCACTTTTCTTTCATTCTTCTGAAATACTGCTTATCATAGACAGGAAAACTAAGTATCTCGCACTAGTCTGTTTCCTGGAGAGTCTTAAGGGAATAGACATGTCAATAAGGTTGAGAGTGAACACAACTGCATGTCCAAAGCACTTGTACTAAACATGCTTATTATATACTATAAACCTGTTGTATACTATCAACTTGTTATATGAAGGGTCACATTCTTTTTTTTTTTAAATTAGGTATTTTCCTCATTTACATTTTCAGTGCTATCCCAAAGGTCCCCCATACCCACCCCCCCAATCCCCTACCCATCCACTCCCCCTTTTTGGCCCTGGCGTTCCCCTGTACTGGGGCATATAAAGTTTGCAAGTGAAGGGTCATATTCTTGTATAGTCTTTAATTTATGTTAATAATACTACACCAATGAATAATATAATTTTTGCCTAGACTCTAGTATTCTCTTAAGTAATCCTAACAACAGTTAGCAAAGTCTTGCTGTAACTTCGGCTTAACTATGAATGCAGTGTAAGTGAAGAGGTCATGTAAGAGGCACATGCAAAACTCAGAGTTGAATTCCAGGCATCTCCACAAACAAACAAACAAACAAACAAACAAACAAAACAAAAGAGCTGGAAAGTGAGGCATCCATAGACATCGTACTCAGTCAGTGTGTTTAATCAGACAACAGGAGAACTGAAATGCCAAAAGAACCTGTTGTTGTCAGAGTGCAGTTTTTCTGTGGAAAGGCTCAGGAGGCTCTAAGAGAAATGAGCACTCAGTTAAGTGTGATTTGTCTGAGTTTGTTTTGAACCAGTGTAGGTCACTGTTATGGTTAAGTAAAGGGTAGAGGAGCCCTAGACTGTAAAACTGGAATCAAGTGACCAAGATAAGACATGAGGGACAAAAGACAAAGGTGGTGAGGAGACGGCAACTTAAAGAAACCATGGAACTCCAAACTGCTTTACAGTTCATGGATAGGTATCAAGTTCATGTAGAACAAACAAGCCAGTACCTCCCTTCTCACCTCACTGCCATAGTGAAGCAGGTTTATTCTTTTTGGGCTTGTACCAAATAACAAAAATTCAATGAAACAATGGAACTTATTACTATAACTAATGCTTACTAAAACCATGCATATTAAAAAAATGAGATTAAAAAATGTCTTTCTTAACAAGTTTTATAGTATGAATTTACTAGAATTAAAATAGAACAATGGTCAGATCTAGCAACTCTATGTACTTTATATTTATTTAAAACAAATGCCTTTGCTGCAGAACATCTTAGCTCTGAACAGTTGAAATACTTCAGAACTATGGGTGGGATAACATCTACTAAAGTCGAAGCAGTGAGTCGAGGTCACGGCTAACAGGCTGACCAGTAACTAGAGACAAGCTTCAGAAAGGCTTGAGGAGGCAGGAGGCTGACAGACTTACTCTGAAGCTGACGCTGCTGGAAGGAAAGGGGCTGTCCGAACACAAATGGGCTGTGGACTAGGGAAGAGGGAGGTTTTGCAGCTTGATCAAAGATGGAAGGAGCTGGGAGATTGGGCCGTGATTGAATAGAATTCAATATGGCACTCAGTTGATCACCTGCAGTAGGCAAAACAGTCAAAACTACAACTTGTTACTTATAACACCCAAAATGGCAAAGTAAATGGTGCTTTTACAACAGTCAAGTAAATTAACAGTAAATAAAGCTATGCCAGTTCAGAAAAGGGAAAGCCGGTGATCACTGTCCTCACATTAGGGATCTGATTCTCCATCAGAGTTGGTTGGAGGTTTTCAATGGACATACTTCACCAGTCTTATATAGTAGTCAACAGAAGCAAATCTAACTAAAATTCATATATAACATTCCCTAATATTTATGACAGAATAAAGGATACTTAAGTTTATTAATACTGTGTTGAGAGAAAGTATGAGACAGAGAGGAAAGGAGATCTTAGGTATGGTAAAAGGTATTTATTCTATGGTGCTCAGGAAGAACTAATGCCAACCTCCCTCATCTGCAGAATGTTCCATGCAGAAAATACGTACTTCCTTCGCTTCATTTTCCTGAAATGTATACTCAATGGAGATAGAGAAAGTATGTTTTCAACTCAGCAATGCAACTACATCACAGTCATAAGTCAATAATTTCTTCTAGAAATGATTTCTGCTAGGGAAACTGGATTTTTTGCAAAAGCAGGAATTCTTTTGCTACATTTTGTAACTTCTATAATACAAAAAAAAATGAATGAGTTAATTTGATCGGTATTTTTTCGTTATAATTAAACATGAAGGATATTAATAAACTAGTGTAAGGACAGAAATAATGTAATTAGATAAAAAACTGTATTTGTGAAAACATATGCATTTCAAGTACTTTACATGATGCTGAAAGCCTTCAGTCAGGTCAACGAAGAAACTGACAGTGCCTTTCTGGATATATTTACTAAATTAAGTAAAAAATCTCAAGTGGTACAGATTTCTATGGGATTATGCATTTAAATTACATAAGTACTGACTGGGTTTTTCTTTTTTAAAAAATACTTCACATTCCAGAAAATATTTTAGTTTATAAAGAATTGTTTGAATTGTTCTAAATCAAAATACTTTGCAAGCAATTTCTTAAACTTGTGCAGTAAAAAGAAAAATCAAGAGAAAATAGTTAAGTTAAATAGTAGTTAGACGCATTTCATCAAATTTAACCTTTGTAATATTTTCTCAATAGGTATACATATATTCCTAAATGAATGTTATTGTAAATTAAGATTTACAAAAGCACTTTAAAAGTACTTTTTATTTCCATTCAATAAATGCTTACAGCAAGACTTATATTTCTTATAAAGTGATTTTATTTTTACATTGCTTGATTGAATTCCATTTTGAAGACTGACTTATCTATCCTGAGAGCAGTCAGCAGGGTGAGAGGACAGGCTCACAGGGAAAGCACACATTAAAATAAACACAGATTTGGACACATTGCTCCTTAGCATCAATGGCAGTAAGTAAGCAGTGAAGTTCTCATTTAAGAGTTGAACGATAGAGAAAAGGGAACATTAAGAAAACCCAGCCAGCACCTTCTCTGTAAGTTAACAGAGATCAGAGTGAATGGAAGCTGCATAAGCCTGTGAAAGCGACTCAGTCAAGACAGGAGAGGAAAGCCAAGCCTGTGGACATTAGTAAACCTAATTATAAATGTGACTTTATCATACATCAATGCAATTGTGCTTTTCATTATTAATTTTTAAATAACAGCAAGTCAGATGAATACAGTTTTTAGAACTGGTGTTTGTTTGTTTTGGAGATAGGTATGTATGATATGCATGTAGCCTAGCCTGACCTCAAGTCAATTATAGAGCCTATGCTGGCCTTCTGTCTCTCTCTTGTGCTGGACTTACTGGAGTAAGATACTATACCTGGCTTAAATAAACTTAAAACTCAAACTATTTCCTTGTCAACAACCCTCCTCCCTTATCCCTCAGTGGGTGGCTGCCTTCTCACAATATTGCAAATTTTCAAGGAATCGAGATTAGGTGCACTAGAAAGAATATATCTGAATTTACCCATAAAGCAATTCTGAACCAAATTATCCTAGAAGAATTCTTTAGACTCTCCATGATGTTGATCTGTTCATTAATGCATAAACAGCTATACACATTTTACATTAAAATACTTTAGTAGTTTTGGTTTTATAGATTTCTAGTTCATTATTTATACTATGTTCAAATGGAATTTCATATAACTGTAATCTAACAGTTAGAGATTTAAAACCATATATAACTCATAAAGCTCATATACAACGTTCCTAAGAGTACATTTCAATGGACTGCTTAAGAAAATTCTTTGTTTCTCATTTGCATTACTCTCCTAATCACAGGTCATGTTAACAAACTATTTACTAGACATAGTGATTTAGGTCTTTAGAATACAAGTTTAGAATGAGTGCCTTTAAAATAGTCAATATGAGTAAGAAATCTAGGAAACTTAGGCAGAAATTAATATGATACAATATTGTGAAAAAGAACACCTGTTAAGTACTTTGGGTCTTAGTTTTAGTATGAACACATTTTAATAACAATTTGTGGGAAGGAAAAAAATGAGTAAAAAGTAACAAAACTTTCCTGAAGCCTCAGCAGGAAGACTCACATTGGAGGCCTACCTTTGTTATTTCCCAGGCCATAGTCAAATCCTTGGGCACTGCAACTTGCCCCTTTATTGAAAGCTTGTACTGAGAAAGGGCTTGGAGGAGGAGGTTGAGAATTCTGATCCAGCAGAACTTGTTCTACAATAAAAGTCACAGCTATAAAGTTAAATTTTGTACCTGTTGTTCCCTGTTCATATATCAGAGAAAATCCTAAGAAAGAGTTTGTAATGGTTTGATTTAAAGTAATCCTTATGGAATTACTCTCAGTCAGACCAGCTTAACAGGTCAAAGCATATTATAAATTATTCCTTTGGTTAATCAAGTATATAGGGAAAATAAAAAAACTGGATATATGCTTTTAAGTGGCCCCCCCCTTATTACTGAGTATATTTCTGGATAAGTAAATCTTATTGCAAAAAATTTACAATTTATAAAAATAAATTAGACACTAAATTAAGAATAAAGACTACATATATGAATATATGAATAGATATATATTCTTGAAAATTCTAGCTTGATATCCTAACTATGATGTTTTAAACGAGCTAGCATTTGCATAATAAGCCTATAATGAGCTAGCTAGTATGTGTCAGAAGTGTCTACAAACTGAGGTACAAAGATAGCCTGCCCATAAGACACTGAGTTTAAAGACACTGGTTTAAAGACACTGAGAAATAAGTCTTTTCAACACCAACACCAGCAAAAAGCATCAAGACAGAAATCTTGGTGATATCAATGTTGGAAAAATAGCACTGAAAGCTAATTCCAACAACAAAAAAAATGCACACAAAGATGCTATGCGTTTATCCAACATTCCTTTCTTGAGAGGAAATTCAGCTAAATGAGATTTCCTCATACAATACTGAAATTAGTTTTGAAAACTGAACTTCCAGCTCATGGTAGGAGTGAAAGTTCAGGCCCAGACTTGCAGCGAAGAGTGAGGTGTACAAATTAAAGTTATTAATACAAAAGCAAGTTGTCCTTATTTTTAAACAAAGACACATAACTACACTCTCAGTATTCTTGTGATTTTCTCCGTTATGGACATTCATATAGTACTCAAGTATTTTACAAGTCAATTTTGTTAGATGTAAGATCTTTAAACTTTTAGATTTTCTTTTACTTAAAAAATAAACATTTGAAAACCTCTTTTAGGAAAAGATAATGCAATAAACATAAAAGGTATGTATACTAAAAGTTTCATGAAAACGAATCACAAATTGAAGCCAACTTGCCATCTTCATGCCGTAGGTACTGGTTTCCGCCTCTGTCTCTAGCTAAGGACCATGCCTCTCCTTCATCACTCTCACAGAATTCTACCATGCTGTTCTTATCCAGCTGCACCCATGCACCTTCAGAATTGGTTACCTGGTACATAACAGAAAGCATGGTTGATTGGCTTAACTCTCTCAGGGCATCCAGGTGAAATCCAACACAAAGCTAAGTGTTTCTGAACAATGTAATGATTCCAACACATTTCTACTGTGAAATTAGTTTCTGAAATTAAGACCACAGCCTGAGGTAAGACAATTTAAAACATCTGTGAAATACTGTTTATATAAGCCTTTAATTAAAATAATATCTTTAACGCATAAAGGTCACCTCTGCATAATTTCAAGTATGCCCGAAACCCAAGGCTTATGTTTTAGACCTAAACTGTCCTAAGGAAGTAGAGGCAGTCTTCCTTAGGTTACTGGTGCCTGCAGTGTGATTTGAAATGCCCCTGACCCTGAGAAATAGCATGACACACTACATCTTGAAGCTTATCTGCGGAGGCAAATGCCACAGTGGTCTAAAGAATAATTTTATTTGCTCAGGACTTCAGTGAGACCTGTGAATGGGAACAAAGAAATGGAAACTTTTGAAGGGTCACATCTCTGTACCAACTCATAGAAAATGCTGTAAGTGCTGACAACCCATAACATACAGTTAGAATAATGAAAAGCTATATCCAAATGCGGAGCATTTATATATACAACACAACTTAGATGGTAATATAAACAATGCAAATACTGTTTTCACAAGATATTTATGAGAATAATTTTCTTAAAGCACACATAATTATGTTAGTGTTTCCAAACCAAGTAAAAGCCAACAGCATTTAAGAACATTTAAGAACCTGAGATGGAAATGACAGTCTGGAAGGAAAGTGATGCTTGATTATATACAACAAAAATGAGTATCAGAAAGTCATGAAGCTACAAGAATCCATACCTCTCCCACTGCTTTGACTTTGTTTCCCAGAACTAACATTCCAATTGGGATACCTCTAAGGTTAGGGCAGCTTCTGATGTTGTGACCTGAAGGCCCCGTCTTCACTACCTTGTACATGCCTGGCCCACCTCTCAAGAACGGGTGATCTCGTTCTTGCATTGTTGCTTCCTGTGGGCCGCAGGAGTTCATGTCTTTGAAAAAGTCATCAGTATTAGTTTTAGGTTCCTGAAAAATTGAATAGGAAAAGAAAATAAACAAAATATAGTCTTTTATTACTTTCATGATCTTATTAAGACTTTTTGGAGCAAGTCTATAAGATTTCCAATTAGGAATATATAATTAAAATAATAGCTAACACTAATACTACTAAAGAAACCACTCAATGTTAAACATTGATATTTAAAGTAAATTTGAGGAGAAAAAACAAAAAACAGGAACAGGAAATTAACTGAATTTTTGTCTTTCATGCCTCCAAATTTGAGAAATGTAGTACTATAGTACATAAGATAATGCTTACAAGATTTTAGCAAACCTCAGGACAAATGAAAATATCTTTCTGGATTTGCTAGGCCAGCACTATTCTATGACATATCAATGCTAGTGGCAGTAAAAAAAGGCATATTTTTAGTAGAGAGGAGAAATTGGCACTAAAGATACATTTTTAAAGAAGGTAAACTGTATTTCAATTTCCGTATTAAAAAGTATTATTTCTAAATGAAAAGATTCTGCTCTGTATTTCCTGCTGAATGTCAATACTGTGATGAAATATTTCTTATGGAACAAACAGGGCCATATAGCAATGTGCATACACTGGGTTTTTTCTATAACAGGGCCATATAGCAATGTGCATACACTGGGTTTTTTCTATTCCCATATTACTGTTTTCTATTCCTATATTACTGTTTTCCAAAGTCATATTCCCATATAACTGGTGTTGATGACTGGACTCAGGCAAGTATTGAATTACAATTACACTTCTTAAAGAAAAACAAGCCTACCTTTAAATATCGTATTATGAACTCTATGAATTGTATTTACATAGAGTTAGAAAATAACTATAATGAGACACATAAATTTAGGAAAAATAAGAATAAAGTTATATAAATGATAATACTAGCATTACACATGATAAACTTTATAGCAGATTTTTTATTTCTACAAGTATCTTTATATTAGCAGATGTATATCTATTCAAGATTTTATATATATATATATATATATATATATATAGTACCTATAACCTAGGCCCCTCACAATATACTTTGTAAATCATCACCTGGTGGTAATAAAAGACCACAAATTTTTCCTGAAACAAATATATACTATGGCAATAATTTATTTACATTTATATATTACTGTTATTTACATATTGACAACTTACTGGAAATGAGACCATTAGTGACTCAAAAATACTAGATTTCTAAGTAAACTAAACTTAAATTAGGCATTCATAGATCATTTGTAAAAATCTGTATATATACTTCTATACATGTAAAGAGAATATTAAAAATAAATTTAAAGGTATAATAGGATATAAACTTTGAACAGTGCTAGTATAATCACAAGATTTTTGAATAAACATTTAAAAATTGCTACTTCTCAACAGTAAACTTCAGTAAGTATATTATGTCAGAGGAGGAAACTTTTGTGCTTTTTAAAGTTTCATGTTGACACTAAAAATAACAGCAAAATGCAATCCTGAGCATGAAAACTGCTTGAGTGTTACTCAGTGATCTATCTCCCGGGGTCATTAATTCCATTTCAGGGTAACCAAGGGGAGCTAGCATGACAAAGCTGATGCTCCTGACAGTCTGTCACCAAGGTCATACAGGAAAGTCTTAATAGACAGTTCATATTGTCTAATCATTATTGAAGCTATATAGAGTCACTAGAAAACTGCATTTTTTTTTAAAAGATAAAAAGTACTTTTGTATTAAGCCATATGAAATTAATTGGTGGACATAAAATTGTAACTGTGCATGTCATTCTTAAGTAATCTTAAAAGGTACATTTTTTTCAATATACAAATGTGGACCGTATACCAGACTATAAAATTGGTAAATTTCAATCATATATAATATATATTTATATTTATTTGTTTATTTCTCATTCAATTCCCAACCCCTTATCTAAAATAAATAGTCAAAAGGACAATTCAAAAGAACAGGCTGGGGCTGGCTGCATAGAAGAGCTTCAGACCACAGCACTACTCCCTATGTGAGGTCATGCTGAACAAAGTGAGTTGGAGCAAACTGTTGGAGGAACCCCTGTAGCTGGGCAGCCCCTCGAGCGAGCGAGTGCGCCTTCATTTAAAGCCAATGACACTGGAGGAAGAGGAGAGGGAAACGCAACTGCAGCACTTTGCACAGAGTTTTCCCCCAGTAACTTTTCAGTTTCTTAACTCTAAGCAAAGCCTCAAATACAATGTCAATCCTGTTGCACATGCTGAGACACCTGGAACATGCTTATTGTTCCTTACAGTTAACTCACCTGGGGAAAAAAAGCTTTGGAAGTCCATGAAAATACGTCCAAATCCCTGACTCCTTGGCTAGCATTAAAGATATTCTGAGCAACAAAGTTTAAGAAAGAAAGATATCAACAAGGAAAGGGAACAGAGGATCATCTGCAGAAGATGCGTTCACAGTGACATTTCCTGAGTTCCAGCGCCAATAGGAAATACAATTTTGCTAAAGTGAAACTGAAGCCACCTGAGTAAACCACACACCAAAGTTCTGAAAAATAAGGTTTGTCAAAAGCTCTCTGTAGATGTAGTGTGTCATGCCATTTATTAACATTAAGAGCAGATTTTGCTATTAAGGCTTAAGAGTCAGTGTAAGAAGAAAACCTTGAAACCCTTAAATGAGAACATTATTTGTTCTATTACAAGCCAGTTCTGTTTTATGACAGAAAATAATCTGTTGTTTTATAAAGACGTCAACAATGGAGACTACGTAGAAAATACAACTCTTACAAATAATAATGGCATGTATGTAAACCATCACTTTTAAAATCAAAATTTAAAAAACTTAACCCAAATAAAAAAATCATTAAAATATTTCCTCCCTATATAAATGAAAGAAGAAAAAGAAAAAGATAGAAATACAAAGAAAGATCTTAGCAAGTGTTTTCAAAAACTACTTGTAAAAAAATTCAAGAAAAGCATAAAGAAACATAAGCTTAATCTTTTATCAAAAGACAAATAACTCGTTCATCTCAAAGTTTAGGAAATCATAATCGTTCAGGATTTCCAAATTGAATTCCAAAGTATTTTGTTAAAGAACAATTAATTTGTGATAACACAGTCCTATTTTTCACAAACATTTTAATAGAAATTTATGTAATACATGTTTTGCACAGATACATCACACAATCAACCTATACTTCATTTTACCTAAAATTCAAATATAATCAATATGCAGCAAACATACCATAAATGTATTGCTCATGTAAAGACTGTGTTAAAAGGTTACTCAAGCAAGGCATTCAAATGTTAATTGAAATATATATCACTGATGACTTTAACATGAAATAATTATTAAAATTCTTGATCACTTATAGAAAAATAAAGATATTTGCTTCTTTATTTCCTTAAGTTATGTGTGGGTAGATACAGAAACATATATAGACATACATATACACCTTTATAAATAGTAATTATATAATATAAAACATGTAAAAATGAGTTTCTAGTAATGTGTCTGCAAATAAAGTTAAAACATGGAAACCAGAGCCATTATCCCCGAAATTTGGAATGCATGGTCAATAGGTCCTCTCTATTTAGGTAAAGTGAAATCTTTACAAAGCATTTAAAAAAGCCGTGCTGAAGGAAAATGATACACATATTGGATGGTCAATGTGTATGAAAATGTGTCTGTCAGTGGCTGTTCTCCCTGAGAACAGTGATGCAGATATTTAGATATAAAATGTCAATATTAAGAAGTATTTTCACATTTACTATACATGACTTTAATACTAAGAGCAGCATGACAGGCAAGTGTTACAGATCATGCAGATCTACTCAGCATTAGAGAGGACTAGCATCATTTTTCATGCTTATATCTCTCTTTAATTTCATTGTACAAAATTAAGGGTTTGTTCAGTCAGTAATATATAAAATGATGTTAAAAATTTTAGCTAATACTATGGCAACAGATTGTCAGTGAAAAAAGTTGTTTATTCTAATTATTTATAAATTCTAATTTTATATATTGTGCTTTAGTTCCTATAATTGCAGAAAACTCTCACACTACAAAAATTTACTGTAAATTTAAATTATTTATCAAGTATTAAGACTCACCAAATAGAAATTAGTTTTATTTTGAAGGTTTAAGAATATTTCAGCTAATTATATGAATATTTATCAAAATAGTAATTTATCTAAAGACTCAATTTCAGTTTGTTACAAAAGACAAATTATGTTTTCATACTATATAACTTCAAAGATTAATATGGCGCAACACAGAGATACATACACAATAATTTAACTTACTTCTTTCTTAAATCCTAGTCTAAAAATAGCTTTTCAAAGAATTAGAATATTAACACATATTAGAAACCTAGCTAAATTACTAATCTATAAAGTTCAATTCTATGATGAGTTTCTCAAGGCACATCAGACTTTACGTAAGTTAATTACTACAGTGGGGACATCTTTAGTCGCCTATGGGAAAAAAATCACTCTACTAGAAAAGCACAGCACTAAGTTGGGCTGCTAATTTTAAAGCAGAAAAAATATAACAAAATCAATACTGTACATAAATTACAGTATCCTTTTAACTGCTTATAATAATTTAAGGACAATATATTTATTCCAGTTGAATTAAATATGACTTAATATTATCAGTATTAAAAACATGCTACTACACATAAAAACAAACCCACTCACAGACTAAAGCTAGAAAATCTGAAGGATGTCAAGCCTGTGCTGCCAGACGTTATTAAGCATTTCAAGAGAATGTCTGTGAAATGCAAGAAATATTTGCTAAGTATCAATAGGTGATAAGGGACTCACAAGACAACAAATCTCCCTTCACTCTACTCCAAATCCTTAGCACTCCTAATTTTGAATATCAGCATACTTTCTTTAGGTGAACAACAATTAGACTAGATAGAAAGCGATCTGTGTAGTGCATAAGTACATTCAGACACCCTCGTTGCCTTTAAAAGAATTTAGAACACACTCATTAGCTTTCTTTGGTATATCTCTTTTCTAGTCAACATTCCTTATAATGTATATTTGCCAATTTTTTTGACAAAATATATGAAGAATTGGGTATGTTAGTTTTAGTCTTAAAAATCTCCAATTATAAAAATAAACTTATCTAAAAATGTTTTGTGATTTTTTTTTTTTTTTTTTGGATGTAGGGTTTCTTTTTGTGTAGCCCTGGATGTCCTAGACCTTGCTCTGTAGACCGGGCTGGCCTTGAATTGTAAGAGAGTTACTTGCCTCTGACTCCTGAGTGCTGGGATTAAAGGTGTGAGTCACCACTGTCTTCGATGTCATATGACAGTTTTTTAATGTCACACCCATTTCTCTTTACTTACATTTTCCAAGATGTATCAAATTTTGTTGTAACTAACTTTATTAGCAGTGGCTCTCAACCTTTGGGTTACAATTCCTTTGTGGGCCACATGTCAAATATCCTGCATATCAGATATTTATACTATGATTCATAAGTTGTAAAATTACATTTATGAAGTTGCAATGAAATAATTTATGGTTGGAGTCACCAAAGCATGAAGACCTGTATTAAAGTATCTCAGCATTAGGAAGGTTGAGAACTACTTCTTTATAGCTTTCAAATTAATAATTTATTAATTTTTATGTTTATATTGTGTATTGTCAGTGTGTCTATATGTGTAACCTCAGGTGACATCCTTTGAGGCAGGTCTGGAGATGCCCCTGCTCTGCCTTCCCGAGCTAAGCAGTTTGCTCTGGATTTTATGTGAGTGCTAGAGACTGAATTCAGGACCTCATTCAAGGAAAGACTTTACTGGCTGAACTACCCTCTCATAGAACTTCATTTTAAAACTTTAATTGACTTATTTACCTTCTAAGTTATGATAATCATTTACATTTAATCACTAGGCATACAAATACTCATACTTACTTAAATTGGCAGTTTATCTTACGTATTAATGATGTGAATAATAGTTCTATTACTTTGAATTATACTACTTTAATTTCCTCCTTTTTCTTCATATCTGCCTTAGATATTATCTCTTAAGTTAAGCCATTAAACAGCTTATCACAAAGCAACTTAATAAATTTTGCAATTATTTATCATTTTGTAACTATACTTACACTTATCTCTTCATTATACCAAGGTGTATTAACATGAAAACATACACTTTGGAATCACATCAAGTGGGGCTCTAGCACCAGTTCCACTAACACTTAAAATCTTGGAAAAATGAGAACAATACATTTAACAAGACAGTGTCACAATAAGAATGACATGACACAAACAAGGTAAGAAGCACACATATATGTCAGAAATTATTTTAAGCACAATGATTATACAGACAAAAGCACTCAACTTAGATATCAAGCAATACTGAAAGACTACTATGAGTAAATTACAGTATTTAACACTGTAGAAACAGCAAATATGAATGACAATCCTTAATTAGTCCTTACCACTAAGGAGCTTAAATCTGAAATCAATCAATCTCTCTGTCTCTCTCCCCTTCCCTCTCCCTTTCTCTCTCCTTGTCTCCTCTCTCTTTCCCTCCCCCCTCCCTCTCATACTAATACACACACACACACACACACACACACACACACACAAATAGGTTGAAGATAAATAAAGGAAACTAAATTCAATGAATAGTTGGAATGAGAGAAAGAATTAAGCCCTTTTCACTCTAAAAATGTGCAACTTAAAAAAAAAAACAAACAAACCAGGGGGAAGAACCTAATTTTCACAGTATCTACCTGCTTTCTACCACCATGACTAGTTATCAATCTCCAAGCACTGCATACCAATGCTACTTATTAGTAATGTCACAGGAACACTTAGTGAAGAAGGAAAGTTATATTTTAAAGTAATACTTTCATGACAGTGACATAACCACTCTACTGCAATATCAAGGAACTAATGATTTTCTCAGTCTGAGTTACTATCGCTAGATATAAGTCTAAAAATCGCATCTTATATCAACACAACAGTACCGTAAATCAAAACAAAGGATCCAGAGATAGACATAACACAGAAATAACTGCAAACTGTCAGCATAACAAACCCACTGTTTCTGAGTGCATAGTAACTCTAGTTTCTTAAATATTGGATGAAATTTATTTTAAATAGCATTGTGAATAAGAAAAAAAAGTGTAAGCATTTTAATTTCTTACTTCTTTGAAAGGAGTTAGGCATGTTTAGTTTCAATTTCTTACTTACTACTACTGACAGCTTTAAGAGCCTTATCCCACTTTCACTGCACTGAAGCCCTTAAGCACTCAGGCGCCTTTGAAGTAAAGGTGATATAGGGACCAGTTACCTCAGAACTGAAAAGCCTTAATTAAAGAAAGGTTTATAATGAGGATAGAGTGCAACTCTGATGCTTTTAAAAACCATCTTTCACTTACGTCAACAGGGACCAGAAGGCTCTTGCCAAGATGCTGGTTAAAAGAGAGGCACCAGGCTTCAGTGTAACCGTTCATGTTAGGAACATACTTCTTTATTGTCTCCTCATTCAGTCTCAACCACACGCCATCATCATTGTGGATCTAGGGAAGAAGAAAGCAAAGGAGCTTGCCTTCCTGTAAGCACCAGGGAGCTCTGAGGTCTGAGAATGAGCAGAGCAGGAAAAGAGGGTGGGAGTGGAGATTCTGCATCATCTGTGATAGGAGAAGATAGATGGGGGAACTTGAGGCAAGGGACATCCACGCAGCATGATCATTTTCATGGTGACACTGCGAAAGCAACTTCTCTCATGAATTAAAAGCACAAGAAAATCACACTTAGGAGAAACAATCTCCCTTCCAAGCTCTAACCAGGACTGGCCCTCTCAGCTTCCAAGATCAGACGCACTCATTAAAAAAGAAAAAGAGATTAAATATGTAAGCTGTTGCATAAGAATAGATAAAGATAGCTTAATTTCATTTTGTGGTTAAAACTGTTTTACTTTGGGGTTATATTTCTCTTATGTGTTTTCAGAATGTAAATTAAAATCTAAATGCAAGGGAAAAAATAAGATAATCTAACAGCAAAATTAGCCATTTCTCAAGAGAACATGTTTTGTATCCAGGCTACTTGGCTGCACTGTAGGGAAATATTCCTTGGATGTTCCAAGGTTAAGGCAACCCAAGAACTATGTTTCAAAACAATTATAAAATTCATTTAAACTTTGTCTATGTTTAGAAAGCTGTATTTCTAAAGGTTCTGGTTACTATGTTTAACTGGTTTTATTATGCTCAAAGTACAATTTTCCCAGTTTTTACTGAAAAAGGAGGATAAATTAAATATGAAAACTTCAGTGAACATATCCTATAAATTTTTTTTCACAAGATTTCTCAAACTCTTGGAAGCATATGCCTTGAAACACAGGTGGTAATTGGCTTTCAACTTCAACCATGTAGAAAAGCTTCTCCAGCCTCCTACCATATCTTTCTAAATGATATCTCTTTCTAATAGGTTTGTATAGATAATTATGTTTATCTAAATTTTATTATAGGCTACTGTTGTCAGAAATCATGAGTAGAATTTTAGGAAACACTATTCATAGTAATTCTATGAAACTCGAGTTAGGAGTGGGTTATTTCTTTTGGAGTTATTGACAAGTGACTTAAAGACCTCCAAACATTATTAGGCTACTGCTACTGTGACCATCCAGAAACTGACAGTAAGACCATATTGCTGAAGAGATCACACATGTGCCTCATAGAACACAGAGATATCAAAGCCCGGAAGCTTCCTCATTGGTAGCTACCTCTCATAGTGTCTGAAGGTACTATGCACACTACCAGAGGAGGAGAGGAACCACCATCTTACCCCGCTGTAGCACAACTGTCTAGACCAGGAACCTGTGACTAGATAGGTCATAGGCCCTAGGAGAGAGTGCACCACTATTACCATACTAGATGGACACAGTATTAAACTGATGCCCAATTGGCCTATAGATGCGAGCGTATCTACCCAACCTCAGCAGCTGCTTTGTCTGTTTGTGTTTTGCTTTTCTGCAGATCGTGATGATTACCCACTTCTGTTCAAGATGCAGGGAAGAGACTGCTCAGTCTGAAGTGGGCCATCTACAGCACATTCCCATTCCCTCTGCCCAAGTCTCAAAAATCATTCAGGAAGAAGATAAGGAGGGACTGTACGGGCCACGGGTGGTAGATGATGACAAGACAGTGCAGCTGACACACAAGAACTGATGGTGGTTAAGAAAGCATTAACAAGACCCTCAAGAGTTCAAGTCAGACAAAATCCTAGCATGGAGAATGGTCCCACACCCCATCTAAGAAATTATTGGCAACTGGTAGTTTCTGGAAGAGGGAGAGTCAGTTGTCCTTAAGGGTACAGCCCCTGTTAGTGGAACACTTTCTAGTGAAGACCATTAAGAGTTTAGGGCCAGCACAGTTTGGACTCAGTGGGATGAAAGAACAAAAGAAGTGCCAGAGCGATGGTTCACTGGTGAAGAGCACTGGCTGCCCTTACACAGTCCCTGAGTCTCATTTCCAGCACCTATTTGGAGACTCAGAACCATCTGCAACTACAGTCCCAGTGGATCTGAGGCTGCTCCCTGACCTCCACGGGTGCACAGACATTCATGCAGGCAAAACACCCCCCACACAAAGTGACTAAGTAATAATAAAAAGCAGAAAGAAGACACAAAGTTGGGTAGGTTGGGAAGGGGAGATGTATTTGGGAGCAGTTGCTAGAGGAAATCAATATGACTAAAATACTTTGTAAGGAAAAAACCCCAAAGGGACTGGTAATAAGTTAGATAAAGAAGTTCCAAAACTGTTTAGAACCCAATAACATTAAAACATAGTTTCCTTGTTATTATGCAAATATCAAAAAGATTTTCTGTCCAAAATAAACTACTCATACTTATTAATTACCTCATCAATAAAAGTGATAGTTCCATTGACTCTCACTATTCCAATCTGTTCACTCTGAAGGGAAGGGTGGCTCCGGATGCGGAGACCAGCACTGTCCTTGGCCACAAATTTTCGAATCTGAGAAAAGAACAGATTTGACAGTGGCAGAGAAAGCACAGACTCAATACAGTTAAAAGAAGTACAATCTCAGCATGTCCTGACAGTCCTCTGGAGCTGGTTTCCTTAAAACAGCAGTGAAGGTAGACCTCTAAGTACGTGAGAATATTTGATATCAATGATTAATATATTTATGATTACCCACTTTAAGTAATGAAGATATATAACAAAAAATAAAAGGTGATTTTTTAGAAGGTCAAAATATAAATTACATTCTCATAGTTTTTAATAGTTTATTCAAATTCCTTTAGCTAGTTTTTAGATATAAGAAAATTAATGTTTCTTTTAATGAAACAATGTTTTAACCTTGAATTCTCACATGTAATTTCAGTAGACTTTCTGTTAATAGTATACTTTTAATATAAGCATGAACAGAACACTCAAAAACAATAAAAAATATATAGAAGCCAGAAAAGCAAAATTGTACAATTTGAGAGGAATAATTCTTATGAACTGCTCTTCAGACTGATTTAGGGATACTGGAAATTAAAATACTACAATAAATCAAGTAAAATATTAGATATTTGAGAGCTACTTTGAGGCATGAAAAATTTCAGTCTCTGACCAACTCCACTTTTGCTTTGTCCTCCACTGACCTTATTTGGCTGGGGGTCTGCCTTCGGCTTGACTAGCTGAGTCCCTGGGGGGATCATCCCCTTTGGTGGATCTTTGACTTTTACTTCAAGGCCAGCATCTGTAAGAAAAGTAGTGTAATTAACATTTGACTACTCAGGTAAAAGGATGGGAAATCTAGCCCATCATAGGCTATTTTACTTTTTATTTATGTATATGGTTTTTTCCACCATGTATGTCTGGTCACCCATTCATGCCTGAGGCCTGTAGAGGACTGGATCTGCAGGTGTAGCAAGCCAGCATGTAGGTGCTCAGACAGGAGAGCAAGCGTCCTGGAAGTGCATTCGGCACTCTTAATGGCTATGCTGTCTCTCCAGCCCCACATCATAGACTGTCTTGAACAATGAAGACAAATACCTGAATTTTACATTTTTTAAAAGAGGTGATTGATACTAAGTTGGAAAAATGGAAAAAAAATTTTAAATGAGGTCTTGAGATTCCCAAAGAGCACTTTATAGCATTTCCTGAAGTGTTTAATAGGAGCACATCGAGTGATCATGAACAAACTCAAAATAATAATAATGATAATAATAATGATGATAATAATAATAATAAGGCATGGCTTTCTGACACGTGCTATGACTAGCACAGAGACAGGTGAGAACACTATTCACCTCCCACCATGGAAGCTCTGTGACTGTTGGCATGAGGCCTGGATGGCAGTGTGATAACACAGTAGGTGAGAGACACGTCCTCATGCTGGACCACTCAGTGCTCGGAGACAGGAATGACAATACTAGCTACCTCACACTATGAGAGTTAAATGACATAAAATATCTGTGCAACAATGTACATGTATTAAGTATTCAATAACATTAGCTATTATTATTATTATTATCTGCCCTTGTCTGTGGCCAAGAAAGGTCCTAGATTGAAGACAGCTTGAAAAAGAGCAGAGTTAGGACAAAAAAAAAAAAAAATAGTAGAAGTGAGTAGGAAAGTAAAAGGATGACTGCACATATATGTGTGCCCATCTCAGCTTCAATACAGAACAGTATCTGCACTCACTGCTGTATCAGATTGAAGACTCTACTGAAGCCATTCCTAACACACACTGTCACACTACTTTTCATTTTTTCAAAGCAAGGATTACAATTCATTATGGTATTTTTGTTTTTCTTTTCTTTTTTATATTGAAAATAGATTCTTCTTTCATACAATACATCCCGACCACAGTTTCCCTTCTCCAACCCTCCTAGTTTCTCTCACTTCCCCCCTCCCCCTTAGCCATTTCCCGTTTCCTCTTCAGAAAAGTGCAGACCTCCAAAAACCAAGACAACCTAACAGGACAAACAAGAGACAAAGACAAAGCCCTCATATGGGGGCTGGACAGGGCAACCCAACAGAAGGCAAAGAGTCCCAAGAGCAGGCAACAGAATCAGAGACACAGCCAACCCACCGTTAGAGTCCCACTAACCCCAAGCTAACAGCCCTAACAAACTGCTTTGCTGCTTCCCTCCCCACTCCCCATTTTGCTCTCACTTTTGAAAATAAAGGAGCCAAAGATGGCAAACAAAGGCTATGACCTCAAGTCTCTCTGCCTTTCCAGTTTGTGTGCCAGATTCCACACGCCATCTACCTAAGGAGAAGAACTCTCTCTGAGTACCTCCTCTACACTGCCTATCAGGGCTCCTCTTGTTTCCCTTGCCTTTCTCGGCCACGTGCTGCCTTCATGGTCTCCTATCTAGGTCACAGCCTACTCTTCCTCATCCTAACATTAACGCTTGTAATCTCTGTATGAGGAAAAACGGGCAATTGCTTTTTCTTCTAGAATCTGGATGACCTCAATTAGTGTAATACTTTCCAGACCCATCATTTTTCCTGCTAAATTATTAATTTCATTCTTTACAACTGAGAAAAACCCTACTGTAGAACACACATTTTCATTGCCTATCAGTGGACATCCAGACTGCTCTGTCCCCTTGCTATCTGAATGATGCTGAAAGAAACGTGAAAGGACAAGCATCTGGGTGGCAGCAGTGCTTGGAAATTCCTGCTCAAGTCTGTATTTATATCTACTTAAAATCACTTATAAGTTATTATAAGGTTGCCTATTTAATCTCAGCAACACATAAGTCTTTAATGCTTGATAAAATTATCTTTTCTACAACCAAGTTTTGCTAAGCACTAAGTAAATGTGTGCTGACCTAAAGGTTTTAGCAATGTGGTAAAATGAAAGGCATTATAATTTATATATCTGATTGAATACTTATAACTTCTAAATATCAAAATGCAAATAACCTTTTTATTTCCAATGATAACATAAGTGGTTTACAGCACAACTTCCTAAAGGGTATTCTGATGTTATGTTACTATTATAGTCACCCTTTCACAACATCCATACATGACACTTTTCATTCTACTGTTATTCTTTTACATGGAAATTATACAATGAAGCATTAACACATTATAGAAAAATCAGTATTTTTTCCAAAACTAGTGAGAAATAAAATCTTTTAGTTAGCAATGTGTGCTAAGTAGCCACTCTCTGCCAGACCCCTATCTAAACCAGATCACCTGTCAAATAGATGGCGTCTGCTCCTACCAGGTGAGGATGGTAGGTACAGGTTGCTGTGGCAGGGTGGGTGGGGGTGGGGGCGTGGCATACACAGGATAACACAGAGATAAGGAGGGAATCATACCTCACTGACACACTAGGAAAGTGGGGGAGCTCATGACAGCCCCAATGAGTGATCACATAAATCATACTCAAATAATATCTATGCAATGTCCTAATGAATTGCTCACTATGAAGGAGAAAATGAAGCCACAAAGATGTTATGAAACCTATTTATATGTATGTCACAAGGGTAAACAATACAAGGATGATTTTAATTCTAGTTCTTTGCAGCAACTTCTTACTTAACACTCTATTTACCTATTTCAATGCCATCAATGGTCACATGAACAGTGTAGAGCCCGATAGCCCCTGGAGTCCAGTTTGCACAGTAGGTCCCATCGTTATTGACACGAATAAGCATATTTTCACTGGGCCTGAATTAAAAAGTGGATAGCAAAAAGTTTACTTTTGATTATGCAGTTACCGTCATTTACCACTTCAGTGACTGTGTCTGCATCAGCACACTGCCTGCAACCTTGTAGCTGTCACGGCATGTTCCTCAGCTCACACACACCTGAGTTTCACTCTTTCCCTATAGCCCCGTTACGTCTCCTTCACACTCTAAGCTCATCATGATTTCCCTTTTCCCTTCTGTGGAAATAGAAACAACTGGTTATAATCTCCATTAATAATCAGACTGGAAAACCAATTTTCTTTCCTTCATTCTCTCTCAGGTTACAGTGGAAGGAGCAATGCGGTTCTTATCTAAAGACAGGTTTTTCCCATGGGCATGTGGTCTCCTCAGCAGCATCACTTTCTCTCACACATCACTTATTTCTTTTACTCTACCAGGCTCTTTTATCACTATAAAGCACGTTACAATTTTAAACCTGAATTCTTCCTCCTTGGCAGTCTCTTAGCAGCGTCTCAGAGCTGATAGTGCTCCTTGCTGAAACACTGTCTACTTGGTTTCTGACCTTCTCTTGGCCTTCCTCTTCCTCACTACTCATCTTTCTCTAGTGCTGCTGGCTTCTCTTCTGATTCTCGTTCATTCATGGAATGACCAGGCTTTGATGTCCATCTTCATTCTCTGAATCATCTTTTTAGCTGGCCAACTATTGCCATCCATTAATGTTAAGTACCATTTCTATAAAGACAACTCCTACATGCACTTTTCCCTTCAACTTCAAACTATTTGCAGCTGCACAGCTATATCTCTACTTAAATATGAAGTAGAGATATGAGAAGTAATTTGGAATTTCAATATTAACATATTTAACAAAAAGCTCCTATTTCCTACTACTCAGCACATACCTTACAGATCAATACTTCACAGAAAAACATAAATACCTGCTTGATCCTATGACTTCTTGATCCTTAAAGAAATTATGATATCTATACTAGAGTCGGACAATACTTTAGGTAACAATTTTAGTTTCTTAAGCTAAAATTGGTCTGTGAATCAAAATTGGTAGGAATCTGTTCTATTCATTTGCTAGACCAAAAGAAGACCTGTTGTTGTTTCCTAAAAATATGTTTTAAATTGAAATAGAATTATATCACCGTCCTTCTCCCTTTCTTCCCTTCAGCCCCTCAACACTCCCCACTCTCAAATTGAGAGCCTTTTTTTATTATTATAAACATGTATGCATATGCAACACACAGACACACACATGCACATGCATACACATGACCCACCAAGTCTGTTTTTGTTGTTTGTGTAATTAGTTTCTGGGCTGAGCACTCTCTGGTGACAGGCTCTACTGATTCCACCTTCAGCCTATAATGCCTAACCACTTCTAACTTACTTCGCTGCTGCTTTTCTTGCTTTCCCTCGATTTACCTCTGAAGAGCTACCACAATGATCTTCTAAAAACTTTAAGGCTTCTGTTTAAAACTCATGGAATTAGTTGGCTTATAGGAAAATTCAACCTACATAAGCACAGGCTGCCAGAACACAGAAAACACACACCATGTAGTTCTTTACTCTCCTCAGCAGCCTCCAGGCCCATCATTTTTCAGTTTGTTCTCCAAAGACATCAAGTTCAATCTACCCCAGGTTTTCTATAGCTAGACTGAACCTCTCAAAATCTTCACACAATCAGCTGCTATCTAAATGTTAGTCCTTACCCATGCCTCTTCCATCCTCTAATGATTTGGCAAGCTGTCACAATCCCAATGTTGACTATTTAAATAAGTTTATTTATTGCTACTTTGTTCATGGGGTATAGTCCTCCCTTCTATGAGATGATTCCATTTAAACTCTTTACACACACACACACACACACACACACACACACACACACACACAGAGGAAGCTTCTACAGCAGTAGGTTTTCACATGGTTTTTACAAAGGGTGTTTAGTGTTTGTTATCCTCCCTGAATTGCATCTTCTACCAGGCCCTCCACTCTCCAACTCATTTAACTCTTTCTGTTCTATTATTCTCTTTATATTTTCCTTTATATTAGTGTGTTCTATGTTGCTTCTATTGTGTGAGATTCACTTACATTCATGGGCCCTCACTAGTTTTCCCTATCTTTTGAGATATTGGCTAATAGGGTATCACAGACCCATAAATGTTACACTCTATTGTCACTGCTCCTGTTACCCTCCAGAAGTTAATAGTAAGACCTTATTTCGAAGACACCCTATGCTTATGCTATAAAACAAAGAGAAATCAAGACAGTAGCTGAGCTGGAAGCTTCCTCCCTGCTGACTGGCCTTTACAGTACTGGGAGGAGTGATCATCAGTCCCATCAGCTGTAAGCCCCGAGAGCTACAACAATGACTGGCAGGGTAAGAAATGCCCACTGGCGCCACAGCGACATGGACATCATGGGAACAACCATTTTCTGATTGGATCTAAGTCCTGCTCTACAGCATGAAGCCTAGATCTGGTAACATTAATGGAGCCAGGAACCTATGTCTAGATAGGTCATAAGCCATAGGGGATATAATGAAATAATATTATTATGGTGAATAGACATGGTATTGAAATGATTATTGATTAACTACTGATGTACCCATAGATCTCAATTCTTATCCGCGAAGTTTCTTACAGTAGATGGCAATTAACAGAGACTCACAACTGGTAAGCATACAGAGAACAAGAGTCTATAAAGCACTCGGCTGAAAATGGGCTGTTCTTATTAGACCCTTGTGTCAAGGCCCAAGGATCTTCTTGAAGCGAGGTGGGACGATGATAAGGGCTGGGGATGGGAGATGACTTCCAGGAACAAACACAACAGTTGCACATATGGACTCAAAGGATTAGTAACAGTATTTTAAAACAAAAGAAAATAAGGAAGGGATTTAAAAAAAGATTATTTCAGTCTGAATGATTAAGTTTTAGTTTTAGCAATACTTTGAGAAAACAGTTCTTACCTTTTCGGAGTTGGTGATGCAAAACGCAGTTCTTCAAATGAGTAGTTTTCATATACCTTTAAGAAGAAACAAGGAACATTGGTACCCTTGCAATGGACCATTCTATCCACACAAGAGAGGAATAAAAATGGCAAGACCACTTGAAAATGAATTTCACATGTGCTAAATATCCAAACAAAACACAAAAAACCAACTTTCTAAAATTTTATGATGCAGCTCTTAATATTGTCAACTTGACAGGACCCAGGATTACTAAAGAAACAATTATGTGGCTATGTCTGTGAAGAATTTTCTCGTTCAGTTAGCTGAGACAAGCAAAGCAATTCCCAATAATAACAAAGGAGAAAGTAGTGCAAGCAGTTCTTATTCAAGTCTCTGCTTTGTATGAGATCCAATCAGCTCAACCTGCCTCCTGGGTCTGCAGCTGTGCCATCCCCCACCATGGAGGACAGTCGTCAGCCAGAACACACTTTTCCTTAAATTGCTTACCAGGTACTT
This sequence comes from Mus musculus, assembly GCF_000001635.26. Classification (NCBI taxonomy): domain Eukaryota; kingdom Metazoa; phylum Chordata; class Mammalia; order Rodentia; family Muridae; genus Mus; species Mus musculus. The sequence continues at coordinate 103,192,065 of NC_000080.6, forward strand.
TGTCATAGCAATGAAATTCTAGCCTTAAAAGATATAAAAATAGAAATCTTCGAGGTTCATTACATTTTTAAATATCTCCAATACAAAGATACTATAGAGAAGAGTCTTCACATGGACTTACAATGCTACTTAATGACTTACTTCAACGCTGTAACTTACATGGGGGTACACATGCGTATATACAGGCCAAATCAATCCGTACACAGAGGAAACAGCAGAAAACTGAGTAAAGCCAACGCACTGAAGAATAACTGAAAAAGCCACTAGTGCTGGGGCAGTGACTGAACAGAGACGGAAGGAAAGGGAGTACAAATTAAAAGGACAAAAAGTCACAGCATAGCCGCAACTGGAGCTGAGTAAAGACCCTGTGCAGATGTGCAAGCAGCCGGCCGCAGGGGATCAGCTCTGGAAACACTTACCAAAGAGTCACACATGCCTTTCTTACAACCAGAAATTACATGGCTAGGAATATATTTTAGAGAAACTTTTCATGTACATACAAAAATAATGCCATTGTACAGAGCTTTGGAACACAGAGTAAATAAGAGTATTATTTATGGCTCATTTTATATTTAGTAAAAGTATGCAACACAATACACACACACAGAGGGAGAGAGAGGGAAGGGGAGAGAGAGAGAGAGAGAGAGAGAGAGAGAGAGAGAGAATGAATTATAAGATATTCTTTGGAAAGGTGTAGAATGGCCTGGCAATGGACTATGACTGTAAAAATGTTTCTTTATAAGCTGCAGGAGCCTTATTGGCATGTTGTGTGCCAGTCTTGCAAAAATAAGCAAAATATCTGAACAAAAGATATGGCAAAATGTGAAGATAAAGATGAGTAGTACATACAGTAAACTTAGCACATGAACCCTGATACATTTTATACCTGCAAATTAATCATTTTTCATAGCTCACTTCAAGATCTTCAACTCATTCCTCATGCCCTTCCAGCTTCCCCAGTACTTACTTATGGAGGAAAGTACACACACCAGTTACAAAGCTGCCTTTCTCCTCCCCTCCCCACCCCTTTTCTTTACCATAATGGTGATTCAGAAATTATCTAGCTGCTTTCACTTATCCACAGGCTGTGTCTTAGATAAATGTAACTTAAGGTTGACTTTGCCAAGACTCTACAGTAGTCAACAGCTGGGAATCCAGGTGTCCAGACTCTGGATATTATATTTTCACTGCACCAATTTCAACCATAAGACCATATTTTATTTTTCCATCTTCTACTATATGGCTCACTGCCGAGTGAGGTTACAGTTATGTACGATCGGTTAGTAAAGAGCGTCTGCCCAGAGCATGAATGATTCTCTCAGAGACAGCTTGGGAGTAGTTCTGTGTGACTGTTGTAATCCTAGATGTTTCAGCATGCTCCTGGAGTCTAGGAGTAGGAACAGGTGAGTTTCTGAAGAAAGTACAGAAACAGAAGAGCGTGTGTGAATGAAAGCTCCCCCAGAGAACACACACCTTCAAGAGCAACCCTCTTCAGTTGATTGACTGACTGTGAAGTGTTTAAAATGCTGCAGGCCCAGAGCCAAACTACAATTTATCTTGGTCCATATTTAGCCCTCCAAAAAGTCATTCCTTGTCCACCTCTTTGTGGAACTTAACATTTTGTGACTAACAGCTTAAAAAAATATTAGTTTATGAAACCCCGAGTTTCTGCTAATCAAAGGGCTCAGAATCAGAGTGCTCTCAGAGAGCATCCACGGCCTAGAGCAGAGCTCTTCCTGTTTTGCTATACCCTACTTCTCTGATATTTCCAACTTCAATTATGAACTTCATCTTTTATTTCCCACCTCCTTTGTTTTCATTTTGCTCTTCATTAGCATTGAAGTTGGGCTAATGTAATAGTCAGTGTGTTTTAAGTCTACTCTGACTGATAACTCTCCAGGCCCACATTGTTCTCCGTGTATCTCCTTAGAGCACGTCAGCAGTCCTCCTGGGAGCTTTAAAGGAGTCATGCTTCTTACTCAGCTGTCTTCCTAACTATACTAATTACTGTCCCACAGTGTTTATAAACGATCAGTGCGATCATAGCTTTCAGCTACTAGAATATGGACACTGCTTTCTAAAAACACCAAGACACTACACTCAGCATGATTCCAGGGGTAGTAATTCTGCCTTTTAAGAGAAGTAAAAAGCTGAACTTATTTTTTTAATCCATCTAAAGGAATTATAAAATAAAAAAAAAATCCAGGAGAAATAAGAAATCTAAAGAGATAGATAGCCTAATATTTGGGAGTTGTACAAACTGAAGGGACCCAAGAAAACCCTTGAGTCTTGAAGGTCTGTGTTCTGGCAGACAAGCACTTCAGCTTTAGGTCATCTCAACCTCTGACTGCATGAACCTGTTCTATAAGGGGTCACCCCCTCAGTGCCTGCCAGAAACTGACTCAGTCTCTCCAGGAGAAGAAAAAGCATTTAAAACTATATGCTGCCAGTTTAATACTTGACTGAAACATAAGTCAATGGTGAAAGATGAAAATGTCTGATAAGCAGAAATCAATCACCTTCATCATTGTTATGGCAATATACCGCGCCTCCTTGACGATCATTGGCTCATACGAGACGTCCAGCTTTGGGGATGCCAACCCACCAAAAGTCATGTCGGCGCTAGAAGCTGCTGCTGAGGGGCTGCCAGGAATCCTTTGACATTTCTTTCCTTGATCTTGCTGCAAAGATGTTTTTTTCTGAGAAACAGGTACAGCTTTCACTTCCACCTGTACACAATGATATAAAAACCAAACACAGTTGCCCTTGACACTTCAAAGGAAGGAACTCATAATTACAAAGTCAGTGATACAAATTCTGTTAACACCAGTTCTCCTTGGTCATTTCCAGAGAGAGCCAGGATAGCCTCACCTCTGACTTATACGCTAATAGTAGAAAACAGATGGGTCACTATTTTACAACAAATAATCACAGATTTCAAAGCACAAAAATTACATCTTTCATTAGTGTGATACTGGGAAAGAAATCAGAAATAATCTATATTGAAAATTTCAGGAAGTAATATTATTTTATCAGATAATTAAAATGCAAATACTTCTAATAACAACAGCTTATTTGTAAAAGTTTGTTTGAATTCTTGCTGTAATAGTTTACAAAGGAAAAAATATTCATTAGTAGAAACCTTTGGAATTGATGGTTTAAAACATACCAGAAATCTGTTTACTTCAGAAAAGAAAAGTACACATTTACCATATCACACAATACCACATTAAACAATTTGAGTTACTGATTTTAACAATGTAAACTTTTCAGCTCAGTTTCTACAATGGTAAAATGTTAATGGCCTTCATCTACAAATAGGAAAACTAGTTTTTCAAAGGCATATTAAAATACTGAAAATAGCCGGGCGTGGTGGCGCACGCCTTTAATCCCAGCACTCAGGAGGCAGAGGCAGATGAATTTCTGAGTTCGAGGCCAGCCTGGTCTACAGAATGAGTTCTAGGACAGCCAGGGCTATACAGAAAAAACCTGTCTCAACAACAACAACAACAACAACAAAAAAAAAAAAAAAAAAAAAAACTTGAAAATATTAACTATTGCTAACACCTTGCCAGAAGTATTTTGGAGTGTCTGAGAGTATAGCTTGGTTAAATAGTATATTAGTGTATCATATATTAACTATATATGTTACATACATATGCATGTATATATAGTCTACACATAAGTATGTATAGTATATGGACCTATGTAGTATATACATATATATATGTTTATCATTAAATTTCCTAAATTTTGAAAGCATTTGCTTCTTTGTTTTACTCTAAACTTTTAATGGTGGTAAGTTGCAAATGCTCTGGGTCAAACATCAAAGAAGAGACAATCACAGGATAACACAATGAGTGTATATGCATGTCTCCTCCCATACGCGAAGTACTACAAAGTATATCCTATTCCATCTTTTTGCTTCCAGGTTTGGATCATGAGACAAAATTTTAATGTGTGCTTGACACAGACAATTTAAACTATCTTCTTTGACTCCACTGTAGCATCTGACTATAGGTTGGAAATTAGGGAGTTAGTTAATGTAAAATAAGTCATAGCAACTCATTATACAAAGACAGAGAGAGAAGAGCAGGCTGACTGTGAAGACTCGCCATTCTCAACTCTTAGCAGCAGTCAATGTGTAGACATTGCTAACTCACGTAGAATTACCTTCATGTTGGGAACATGAACCACATCGCCATATTGGTCTTTTGTTTGAACAGTTATGGTGGTGGGCCAGCCACAGCGAATATCATCCTTATTCAGAATCAACGAAGTTTTCTGAGGGTCAGCATAGGAATCTGGCTGAAGCCATCTAAAAGAATTAAAAACAAGAGAACATGAAATTAAGTCAAATAAACTAAACTTGTATTGAACAAAATGCTAAACCAGTATCTTTTTTGTTTGTTTTTTGAGACAGGGTTTCTCTGTGTAGCCCTGGCTGTCCTCGAACTCAGAAATCCGCCTGCCTCTGCCTCCCAAGTGCTGGGATTGAAGGCGTGCGCCACCACGCCCGGCTTAGTATCTTCATTTCTAATTCAGTGATAGTTGCAAGTGTTTTCCTGGGAAGTAATTTATAAAAATCCTCTAGACATACACAAAAATGTATGAAGTTTCTGATGTTTACATATACTATTAAACAATTTTCAACTTAGAAAATACTGAAAATTGTTATCTGGAAGATATCAAAAAACGACATTAAGTTACAGCTAATTTGAATTCTGAGGGTGACTAGAATTCTACTAAAAGCTGGAGAAAAAAAAAAAAACCATTTCCCTCTGCCTATCATGCATTATATACAAGTGTCTATAAGCACAAAAGGGAGGCTAATTGAAAAGCCTAGCTATTGTCTCTTGGTCAACATTTTGGCTTTAAATAGTGAAGTGCAACCTCTGAAACTTAAAGATCAAAACCAAAAGGAGGTTCCACTTTTATTTTTTATTAATTAGTTAACACAAGCTAGCATGTTTCTCTTTTCATTCTAATACAGCCAATGGAGAAAGACAATACAGTAATAAGTGTCATATTTTAAAATATTATCACCTTTTGCTTTAGGTCCAAAACACATAATCTGGATTTTAAAAGACAGCATTTTAACACGAAAATGGCCATTTCCTCCTTTAATTTCTCCTCAGAGATGAAGCCTTAAAAGAAATTAATTGTAACATTAAAAATACCTTGCAAGCCTTCCACCACTTGACCCTGGGACACAAGCAATGAAATCATCCAGAAAGGACTGCTCATTGCTTTGGATTTGAAGCGGCAAGTTTCCTTCAAGTGCCTCTAAGATAGTTGGTGAATGAGAAAGAGCCAAACCCTTTCCAAGAATGCCAGAGTGAGTTTTGCACACCTATTGGGAAAAAAAGAGAATCTTTGTATCTTACTTATTTCTAATTTATTTATAAGAAAGGCTCCATCTCACAGTCCACCCATGGCCTTACATTTATGATTCGTTGTCTTGGCCTTTTGAGTGCAGAGGTTAAATATGTGTGCAATATACATGGCAAATAAAGGAAAACAGAAACCTCTCTATGAATTTTTCAACATGCACACATTTTTGGTATGCCTTATTGAGAACAACTATTTCCTCCTATGCCCCAGCCTTACTATCTTTGGTCCATGACATACAAGTTATACTAAGAAAATACAGGAAAACAGTACCTGTTGCCTATATTCTGTAACTGTAAAATCTCCTTGGTAGATGGCATGGTCTATCTATGCTGACTTTGTTCCCTGCACATTAGGCACAGCTAGAGCTCCTGAATGCAGGGAGTGGTGGCTACCTCTCATTTTCAGTTTCCATTACTGACAACTGTAGCAGTGAACAGTTAATCTGCTCTTTCTAGCAAACTGCCAGAATTCTCTGGATTTGCGAAAAAAAGATACACACATGGTGCATTATTTTTAATATGCCTTACCAGCCTAAAGGCTAGTCTCATAGTCAAACCTACGTTGTTTAACACTGAGGAAGATGATGCTGATTTAAAAGGATGATTTTCAGATGGTAATACAAGTTAAAATCAGAACATAATTCAAGTATAGAATTGTAAGCTCTTTAAGTTAGGATAGATGGTAGAGTACTTTATCTAATCGACAGATATGATGGACTGGGTGTTAATTGTGTATCATACTTCGTAATTTAGATAATTGTTAAGCTTTGTAAATAGTATCTAATCTAAGTGTTATTTTATACAACATCATCTTATGAAATGATAATATATGAACTTTTTATTGCATATTTTCTTTATTTACACTTCAAATTTTATCACCTTTCCTGGTTCCCCTTATCCCATCCCCATCCCCTGCTTCTATGAGGGTGCTCCCCCACCCACCCACCTACTCCCGCCTCCCTGCCCTGGATTCCCCTACTCTGGGGCATCCCCAGCACATGGAAATCATGTTCATATGGGCTCTCTCATTAAGAGGACCCGTATAAATTATGTGACTCTCCAACTGCCAATAAACAGAAATAAGTACTTAACCACGGAGTCATCTATTGAAGAATTAAGAATCATCCCAGAAACTATTATTTTAACACCAATGAACAAAAGCTAAAATGCTTGGTGCAATACCTGCAATGCAGCCTCTTCAAGAATTTCAAGATCTTCCTCCAACTCGTTACCTGTTACACAAATTAAAAAGTTATACTAAAATATACTAATACCTTACCAATCCTTTGTCTTCACTATTTGTTTTTGTAATCTTGCTATTGTTGATTGAAAAAAATTTACAAATCTAGATAAATCCAGTAGTTTAGATTTTAAAATGTTCAGTTGTTTTGTGTCCTATAAGCGGTAACTGCTAAGCTGGTAATCAAGTATCATTCACCAAGCAATGGGAAAAATTAGGCAAACTCACACTGCAGTGCAAAAGATGCAAGACTTTGTGTCGTTTGTGTCTTTCTGTGTGCCATGTGTATGTGCCATGTGTGTAGGTCACTGACATGGTTCTCAAGTGTGAATTTTGTAGGTGACAATTTCATGTTTCAATGTAAAAAAGGTTATATGAATCTGAGAAAGTAACTATATGAATGCATTTATGTGTGAAGTTTTTATACTTAATATATCTTTTTTTACAAAAAGATTATTATTTTGAGTAATAATAAGATATATTTCACGTAAACAATGATGATTTATAAAATCATAAGTTATAGACATATATATGAATTTGAATAAATTAAGATTTTATGATATGCTCCAGTTTCCATTTAAACAACAGCAGTGTACCAAACAGCTATTGTTCCTATGTATATGTAGTGACAGGATTTGTGTTGAAAGTTTATCTTTAAGTGTTCTGTAATAAATGTATTTTACTCTTACATTTCCTTCTAAAGCCTTAGCAACACCTATGATTAACTAGACTCACCAACAGGCAGTGCGAGATCCTTCTTCATCAGGGCTGCGGCACAAACCCCACCAAGATTGGCTAATTCTTTTTCCAGCTGAATAACTCCCTGTAGAATTGCATAAAAGTCACTATTTAAAACATGCTTGAATGTGAGGTATGAAAACATGTAATTCAAAGTTAGTCTCTGCAGTTGAAACTAGAAAGAAAGATGCCTCAGATGAAGCTGAGAGACAAAGATTTAATACTACACCCAACGATGTCACAAGTATGCGATGACCTTCACGGTCCAAATCATGCTCTATTCATTATTTAGGGAAATTACGATCTTGGGTTTATTTTAGTGTTTGATATAAAACATTTAAGAAAACCCAGAATAAGATAAATCACTTTGTGAATCTAGGTTCTGATATAAGTAAAGGTTAAACCACTTTAGCATGGAGCATGAGTTATGCTTCAAAATGCACTTCACTTAAATGGGAACATACTGTATAACCTCAATTATCCCCATGTCTGAGGAAAGAGCAGCAAAATGGTACCACACGTAATGAAACCACATGGCATTTTAATTATAAACCTTTAGCTTGCAAGGCATTTTAAATCAACAGACACTTTAAAAGAGCCAATTGTTCTTAACAGACTGGGAAAACAATTTTTCTTACCTCATCAGGTCCAGGGCTAAATTCATATCCAATTGCAAAACACTTGAACCCATAGAAGGAGGCTTTGTCATCTTTCACATAATCTGAAGCAGTTTCCAGTGAGAAAAGGGCTTCATTTCCTTTAAAAACAAAACAAAACAAAAATGTGTGTCTGTGAGCAAGTACCTGTCTCTGCTATTGAGGTCAAAGTCTAAATATTTCATTATTTTATTATATAAATAATTTGTCAAAACGGTTATTAAAATAGAAAGAAGGTGTTTTGAGGAAGAGCCCTTCATTTGCTTAAGCAAGCTGTTAGAAGCAATCCTATCAACAACAGAACCAACTCTAACGAATTGCTGCTAATTCTCATTATAATCAACTCTGTTCCCTTAATCCTACTTTACCTAAGTTTGGGCAATTTTAAAAATCATCTATCAATTATTGAGTACCTAAGTTAGTCTTCCCTTCTTTGAATTAAGTAATCTTCCACCCTGGTATCTGGATTTCTAGGATCCCTTAACAAATCAACCAATCCAACAAAAGTAGGTTAGAGTCAAAGGGAAAACTCTAAATTCATCAAGGCTAGATGATGTGAAAGATGACAAAGCTTCCCTCTATAGTTTTAAGTGTTTGAAACAGCAGTTACTGTTAACTGATTACAATTAGGATACTTCAGACAAGAGTTTAAAATTTACAGCTTTAAAGGAAAATATGAATATCAGAAATAAGTATTCATGTACATCCACCTTCACCACCACCCTTACCCACATGTTAAAATGAGGAGCTTGAATCCTATTTCTAAAAAACATGGCATCTACCGAGAAAATAGAAAATCAAGTCCACTTGCACACTTTTTAGGTAGTTTGGTCCCAACTATACAGAAGAGGCGTTATTAACCCTGATAGTCCCACCCTACCCCACCCCCACACAAAATCTTCACAACAGTCTCTCTTCACAAACTTAGATGGGACCATGCCCCTTTCCCAGCACATCTTATTTATCCTTAACTGTAACCAAGACCCATATGTTTTAAAATAGTTTTCTCTGAAGTTAAACACTTTCCATAATGAATTTTTTTACACACACACACACACACACACACACACACACACACACGTTTCCATTTCATCCCATAAATAGAGAAGTGAAAATTCACCTGGCAACACTAAAACCATAGTAGGCCATCCAGAGGATCCTGAATATTTCTTTAATTCTACCCATGAATTAAGGTTTTCATGAACAGATGTCAGTTTTGCTCCATATCCAGAGTTCTGAATGGTTCTGACAGGAATAAGCAAACGGATGACGTCTTCTGACTGTGCAGTACCACACTGAGGGTCAAATTCGATTGTCATCCACCTAACACATTCTGGGAATGTCACCTGTCGGTAGACAAGAGGATATCTGTTTATGTGTATGTATAGTTTTATTAAATGAAACAGAATAATGTTATACTACAAAAAATGAAGGACTAAAGGAGAAACAAACTGAAGGAAACAACAGATTGTCTTATTTAGTTTATCATTTGTCTTATCATCCATTTAATAATTAGAAAACAAAATTGTCTTAGTCAGGGTTTCTATTCCTACACAAAGCATCAAAACCAAGAAGCAAGTTGGGGAGGAAAGGGTTAATTCAGCTTAGACTCCCAAACTGTTGTTCATCACCAAGGAAGTCGGACTGGAACTCAAGCAGGTCAGGAAGCAGGAGCTGATGCAGAAGCCATGGAGGGATGTTCTTTACTGGCTTGCCTCCCCTGGCTTGCTCAGCCTGTTTTCTTATAGAACCAAGACTATCAGCCCAGAGATGGCACCACCCACAAGGGGCCTTTTCCTCCTTGATCACTAATTGAGAAAATGCGTTACAGTTGGATCTCATGGAGGCATTTCCTCAACTGAAGCTCCTTTCTCTGTGATAACTCCAGCTGTGTCAACTTGACACACAAAACCAGCCAGTACAAAAATCCAATTTAAAAATCAATTCATTAAATGATTCACACACACACTCACACACACACACACACATACAATTTAGTACAAAAATACAAAGAGACAGATATATAACTCACTGTAAAAGACACTATTATCCCAATGTACCTTAAAGCATTCAATGTGTTTGTGGGACAAGAACTAGAAGGTCCTCCGCCATCATCACAAAGCGGAAGCAGCAGACACAAGCTTCATATGTGCACATTCGTGGGAAAACGAAAATTAGAGGAGAGACTCTGAAGACTCAGCAAGGTCGGGTGAAAAGCAGGGACACTGGGCCAGTTTCCCCAACAATCAAAAGTTGGGGAAACCAAAAGACAAAGGTGCAGAGAGAAGAGTATGCTTACAGGGATTTAACATAAAAAAGGACTGAAGAAATAATGCCCAGAGGATTCATCTTATGTTAAATCAAATTCAAACAAACTTATCACATATGTATATTTGATAATATTAAGGAGTTACTCAGCTGTAAAACTACAGTTATTTTAAATGGTTCTTATAGTAAAGACATGCAAAAGAAAATATTGTTTTACAATAATATAAACCGGAAGGAATAAGTAGAAAACAAATGAAATAGGTTTATTAAGAGCTTAAGACTTTAATCAGGAGACCAGTAAGCTACTGTCTTGTCTACTCTTATGTATCTATTTCTATAACAGATTGAATATTTTACAGGTGTAAAAACATAATTAAATTGAAAAAATGTGGTTCATTTTCATCTACTTACTAAAAGGACTTGAATATGATAACCTTAATTTTTAAAATATTTTACTTTATTTTTCACAATATTCTGAGTAGGCTCCTTTAAGTTTCCAGAGTTCTGATTGTAGTAAAGTAATGCCAGTTTGAAAAGTATGACTTATAGGTAGGGAGAGAGATGAGTCTGAAAAGAGCTTGAAGCCTACACTGTAGTCTCTAGGACCAGTGCAAAAATAGATAAATAAAAGCTGGGCATGGTGGTACAAGCTTTAATCCCTGGCTTGGGGAGGTGAGACAACATGGTCTCCAGATCTTCATGGCCAGCCAAGCTAGTCTACTTACCAAGTTCTAGGTCAGTGAGAGACCCTGTTTCAAAATAATGAGGATACTGCTTAAGGAATAACACAAGGTTGTCCTTCTGCCCTCTGTCTGTGAACAAACATGCCCACAGGACCATATATAAAAATACTATTTACAATTTTTAAGAGTTATAATCACTATAATTATACAGCACAGAGTTTAGCATTATATACTGCAATACTGTTAGAAAGATATTTTCAAACAACTCTCAAAAAACAAAACAAAACAAAACAAAAAAAACAAAAAACCTACCAGTGTATAAAATCTTTAAGGTAGAAGGTCTGTCTTCCTAGATAGCCCAGAGACATAGGATAAAACCAAATACTACTGGGTTAAAAAAAAAAAAAAGTAACAATAAAATGATGGCTAATAACATTCTACTATACTCTCTTAGATCAGTGACATATTCAGCCATCATCAGAAAAGTGTCCTCTTGCTTCAGATGAGAACAGAGACTACAGCCCAGACATGAGAGGGAGGGTGAGACACACACACACACACACACACACACAGAGAGAGAGAGAGAGAGAGAGAGAGAGAGAGAGAGAGAGAGAGATCTTGGAATATACAGCTCTAATTGGGATGTTTCCAACAAATCCCTCCCATCAGGGTTAAGGACCCACATAGAAGAGGAGGCCATAAATGCCAGAAGGGATGGAGGACCCCCGGAGAGCAAAGCCATCTGACTCAACTCAGCTGGGCATGGCTCCTAGGAACCCACAGAGGCTGAAGCAGCAGTACGGAGCCAAAACAGGTCCTCTACATACATACTGTTGCGTTCAGTTTAGTTTGGTAGAGTGTGTAAACGAGTGGGTCTCTGATTCTTGTGCCTTCTCGTGGGGCTCTGCTCCTTCTGTTGGGTTGCCTCGTGATGGTTTTGTTTTATCTAATTATATTTTATTTTGACATGTTTGGTTGTTGTCTTTTAGAAGCCTGCTCTTTTCTAATGAGAGGCAGAAAGGGAGTGGACGGGGGTAGGTTAGGTGGGGAAGAACTAAGAGAAGAGGGAGGGGAAACTATTCAGGATATATCGTATTAGGAAAGACTATGTCTTCAGGTCTTCTTTAATCCAACAGTACCATACTGTCTCGATTGATGCCTTATATTTAACTACTACAAGAAGTAACATTTCTGAACATTCACAAAATCCACTTTCTGATATCATTAGAAAGCCTCAGATCCAGCTTTGACTTTGAGTCTTGCTAAGAACGGTGCCCACCTTGTAGTGCATCACACAGGCAGGCTTGTATGGGTGCTCACTCTCAATGACAGCATAGTGATTGGAAGTGGTACAAGCTGAGAGGCCTTGCTCGGGCTGGTTGCCTGTCGTACTATCAGTTGACTGATTGGGATTGAACGCAGGGGGTGCATACTTCTGATTCAAAATGGCAACTGAGGGAAGCAATTGCTGGACAAGGCCAAAAACTTCTACAGCAACCTAGTAGATATAAAAAATAAAGATGATTAAGTAAGTGTGAAATTCACTTTACTTAGGAACTACCCTAATTGTTGGTAACTCTTATAAGTACCAGTTTTCATATAGTTTCTATAAAGTACTTTTTTTTTAAATGTGTTTTTAGTGGGTAAAGAAATTTATTCTAAATATTATACCAAAAAAATCTATATTTTAAAACCCTTGCTTTTCTGTGATCTAGAAATAAATAGCTCTACTTTATTAAATTATGCCAAAGACTGTACAGTTTATGATGTTCTTCATGTCTTATCTCACTACTGTAAAATAATCTTTTTATTGATAATTTTATTAAAACTGGAGAGTTGGCATCAAGTTCAGAATTTTTTTTAAAAAAACCCATCTGATTACTTAATCTTTCTTTATGTCATATTTATAAAATAGATTTCCTATTCCTAAATTCTTCAAGTGTGAAGCAAATATGTACACTAAATCAATTAGCAATTCTGGGAACAATGAGACTTAGCTAACGACTTCTAGCACTTAGGATGCTTTCTCTGTTACCTATTACCCTAGTGCCTCAGTGATTAAAGGGAAGATGTAAGACCTGTGAAATGTTACCAGTGGTAAGAGATTCAAAGTTATAGAATTTTGATTACACACCTTGGGAATAGCAGCGGCTACTGGTCCTATGTAGGCTATAATAAGGGGAAGCAGCATGGAAAACAGACTGGAAGAGCTAAGCAGTTCTGGAATGTCATCAGCTAAAAAAAGCATTGAGACTGTAGTTAGAAGGTAGTTTGTTATACTGTATGCATGCTCTCCTAACCTCTACCCTGTTATCCTCAGAAAGCTGTGCTTGACATCAACTACACATTTATGAAGGACAGGCTCAATTTATTCTAAGGGATTTATTGTTATCTCAATCCTTACAATAGATACTTTCCACTTTTTAAAAGGAAAAGTCAAGTTACAAAGTGTTTGTATATCTTATAGTAAATTCATAACATGGTCTACATATATACCTGTAAAATGCTAGAGAAAGGAGTAGAAGCTAGGGCAATGGTTTTAAACACGGCTACATGAGTGACACGAAGCAAATTATTTAGAATATCAACAATATTTCTTCACTGAATGCTATTAGGATTAAATTAATCAACATATAATATAAAACGGTTAGAATAATATCTGTACATATAAACATTCCAAAAAGCATTTGTTGTTACAAAGCTATTGTGACTTCTTTTTTCCCATTAAAGCACTTTGCTGACAGCCATTTTAGTTATTTACCCATGATCATGATGCTTAAAAGATTGGCTGAGCCTATATATTTATACTGTAGGGCAATTATTCTTTCAAATATGGAGTTCTAAACCTATTGCATATGAACGAATGACATATATTAACAAAATACTTTTTCAGCCTAGCCTAAACCTTTGGGATGGAATAACATTTTAGATGAAAGGATAACCCTGAATATTTTATACTAGTGATTCTCCTTAGTGTAGAGAAGATGCCTAGAGACACAGGTGGATAACAGGAGAAAGGTAGCAATGCAATTACTTGGACATTTCCATTCAAGAAAATGCACGTGAGGCTGCACTAAGGCAGCTTAACCAGGCACTGGTAGAGCAGAGAAAGAAGAACATACTGACTGGACTTTGCAGAGAAGAAACAGTTCTAGAACTTGACTTAGACAAGTAGACCTGAGGAGACGGGCAGGTTATGCATCTGGTTATTCACCAGCCATTTGGATGAATAGTTAATAGATACAGGAAGCACAGTAAGAAAAAAATTTTCACAATAGCAAAAAAGTTTCACTAACAAGAAAATAAGCAAAAATGAATTTAATCAGATGAGATGTTTCTCTTATTGACCAAACTAAAAAATTTAAAGTATTCTGTAATTTTTTTTTTTTTTTTTTGGTTCACTTTAAAAAAATCTTCCTCAGAGTATGAAGGAAGTGAATGATCCAAAATCAATACTGGATAAATGGATGGATAAATAAATAAGGAACTAAATACTCAGGGATTCTAAAAGGTATCTCCCCTTCATTAACTATTCACAAAAGAACTACAGGCTCTAAAATCTAACTCTAAAGAAAGGAAAAGGATCGTCTTACCATCCACAGCAAGAGCTCTGTGCAACAGGTCCTTCGCAGCTCGAACAACAGTGCTTACCACAGAGAGTGCTCTGCTACAGTTTTTATCTTCTTCATTAGCTTTACTTAGAAGTTGGGATTGTAAATCTCCATCAAATTCACTCCTGGGGCATGAATAAAATGAAAACAGTTTTCACTGAGAAATTCAGGCATCATATTCCGATCAGAAATCCTCAATAAACTTAAAGTGAAAAACAATTACAGTTAAGACAGTATATGTGGCATCAAATCTGAAGATGTAAGGGATGCAAAGCAATCTTCAGATCAGATGCCACTATGCAGTCATACATACTGGAATACAACATGAAGGTGATATATCATAGCACCTGCCAGAGTTTTTAATGAATGTATGGAAAGGTGCATGAAATAATAAAAAGACAGCATATGTGTAATTATGTTAGTTTTGGATAAAGGCTTTGAACAAAAACCAAAGCAGACTATAAAGTAAAGGGTGCTATTTTCTGTTAGATTAAGTTGTTCTTTGTTGAACTAATACTTAAGAAATACCCGAGTTGTGTTTAAAAACAAACTACAAACTCATGGAAAATGTGAGAGAATATTATCTGGACAGTGGGAGCCAGGTGCAGAGTTCATGGGACAGGATTAGACAGTAAACAGGGTCTGATCATATGGACTTTCAAGGCCAGAGTAGCAAACTCCTATTTAATCGCAAAGCATCAAGAGAGAACTGAGGAGGGAGGGGTATGCCCTCATTCCTGTCGGAGAACGCTGACTGTTCTGTGGAGAACGGAATGTAAAGGGCAGCAGAGAAAGAAGAGACCCTGCGATAGAGATGATGATCATTTTAAATTAGAGAGACTGGGAATCAGCAGTTCAATTATAGGAATGATAGGAGAAGTCACAAGTAGAACACTTTACAAATACGTATGTCAGAAATTACCAAATTAGATGCAAGAGAAAGAGACATCTAGAACAAGGTGTTACTACAGCTGGGTGCCTACTAAGGGACACATTAAACCTACAACGTCTGTCGGCCAACCACAGAAAGCATCCTTTTTTTATTTCTTATTTATTTATTTTTTTAGGTGAGAACTATAAGGACTTACTAGAATGTTAGAAAAATAAAAATGTGACTATGGAAACTCCATGCCCATATCTTACAATTTCTTAAATTTAGAAACAATTACTATAACTGATTCTCAAATGACAGCTATATCACTAAGACACCCATTATTATCCTTACGGAGGATGTACGGTACGGTGATTTAAGGGTATTTTGTAACCTGGAGTCCAACATCCAGACTATAAACCCCCTTATCATAAGTCACTACAAATGAGATTTGGGAACAATGTTTAAATACTCAATGCCTTGGCTCCCTCTTCTGTGAATAAGGGTAGAAAAAATTCCCACTGTGTGCCTAGCCAAGGCAAACACAAGAAGCACTACATATACAAAATTAGTGGCTTGATACAAAGTTATGTTGAGGGGAAAGGGGGATAATTTCACTAAGATGATAGATAAGTTATTATTCAAAATAAATCAGAGATAATGAAAAATGTATATATAGGGTTATTTTTCCTCAAAGATCATAATTTTCTGTTTTTCCATCATTTACCTAACAAATAGCTCACTAAAGTACTCTAAGAACACTCCCACTATTATATGGTCTAGAGTCCCAGAGGCTAACCTGAGCAGGTGAAAATAGTTTTACATGTAAAACTATTCTCCAATTGGATAAAATAACCAAGGCAATACCACTACCTGGAGAGTCAGGCTGGGTCACCTAGTTTAAATAATTATTTTAAAAATGAGTAAGTTCTACTTGTATTTTAAAATAAAAATCAAAGAATTAAAGTAGTATTAGCAACATATATGATAGTACAAAAAAACCTTTAGTGATATTGAAAGAATGACAAAAATTTAAAAGCATTCACCTTAATAGTTAATACTGAATTTATATTTTAAAATGAGGATTCTTCAAAGGGTTTGACTAAGTATGTGCTAGGAAGATAAACTGTAATTCAGGTACATTACCAACTTGGCATGTTTTGTATCATTGTGAATGTTACCCACCACTTGAGCACATTCGTCTCTAACTATAAGCACACCTACCTATAGTATAGTATCTGGGGAATCTGTCCTCTGGTTTGGTTTGTGCCATTACTGCTCAAGCTGCATGTGCTGAAGGTAAAGGTCACTCCATCAGGGCACTGAACAGTGGTCATCCCTCCATCTCCATTGGCTGTGCGACTGCCATAGTTCCTCAAGCGCACAGCATACTTAACATTTTCCTTCATGATGAAGACATAAAGCATGTTATATGCGTTCACAGTATAAGGAAAATACAGAAAGAACTCTAGCAATAAACTACTCAAATATACTGAAATATTGTGGTCATTATAAATAATATCATTAAATGAGTTTTTAATGAATATAATAGCTAATACTTACTGAATACCTTTAGATAACAGAATCTTTTCCAAATACTTTATATGAATTAAATGAATTAATTCAAGTGCCCTCAGTAGTTAAGTATATTACTTGACAGATAAAAGAATTTGAGATGCAGTTGCTAAATAACTTGCCCAAAGTAACATAGCTGGGAAGCGGTGAAACTAGCAGTTGACCATCAACAACTACAGGTTATCAGTGCTTAATTACATGCATAAAATATTAGTCATACAAATATAAGCTAATATTGTTCTGTCAGTTTAAATTCTTAAAATAATTTAAGTATGTTAAAACCATAATTGTTAAATCTATTTACTCAGAGACAAAAATATGCACACAAACACAGGAAAAAAAATCCATGTATAACTGTCCACAATATGTAGGAAAACAGAGATGCAGATACTCAAATTTTATGATCCAGGAATTTTTTGTATTTTTTCTTTCATTTATGCCGCCTAGTTTTATGTCAACTACACACAAATTATAATCATCTGAAAGGAGGGAACCTTAACTGAGAAAATACACCCATAAGATCAGGCTGCAGGCAAGCCTGTAGGGCATTTTCTTAGTGATTGATGTGGGAGACCAAGTCTATTATGGGTAGTGCCACCCCCAGGCTGGTGGTCCTGGCTTCTATAAGATAGCAAGCTGAACAAGCAGCAAAGAGCAAGCCAATATGCAACACTCTTCCATGGCCACTGCATCTGCTTCTGCCTTCAGGTTCCTGCCATGTTTGAGTTTCTGCCCTGACTGCCCTCAGTGATGGATGTGGAAATGTAAACCAAATAAACTCGGCCTACCCAGTTGCTCTCATGATGGGGTTGATCAATGTTGTGGAGGAGAGATGATCATATAGAACCGCTGGGCTACAGTTACAGGTGAGAATAGGCCTCTTGATGTGGGGCTGGGAGCTGAACTCCAGTCCGCTACGAGAGTATTATGTGCTCCTAACCACTGACGCAGCTATAAACCTTAAAGTTATTTAGGAAGTCTCTGATGAGTCTATTTCCACTTTAGATTCTATTCTGAAATGGTATTTATTCACTTGCATCAGGGTTAGTTTAATTTTACTTTAACACTAATAATTACTTTAATACAATTTATCTACTTTGGCAAATGCTTGTATTTAGAAAATAAGGGATAAATCTTAAATAAGGGATACATACTTGTATGTATGTATGTACATGTTTTGCCTACATAGAAATGCATGTGCACCATGAGCATCCCTTATGCCTGAGTAGTTCAAAGAGGTCATCAGATCCCCTGAACTAGGATTACGGATAGTTGAAAGACACCATGTGGATGCTGGGAACTGAACCTGGGTCCGCGGCAGGAGCAACTAGTGTTAATTGCTGTGTCATCTTTCTGGCCTCCATTAATACTAACTCTTAAGACCGCCTTTGCTTTTCTTAAAGCATTTTTGGTGTAATATAAGTTGGAAGCATGAAGACTAACGCACAATCAGTTTAAATACTCTGCAACACCAAGGCTTGTGCTTTGCTCTCATTACTTAAACAGTAGAACACTACAGTATTGATTAGTCTTCCTCACCAACAAAAGAGGCTTAAAAGTAGTAAAATGACAATATGCCAGATTTAAGAAAGATCACACAGGAGAATGCTGTAGTAGCACTGAAACTGAATAAATACTACTATATATCTTTTCTACTTATATTGGACAGCCTTTTAAAAAGCTAAATCTGTCTTACCCTGAATCTAGAACTGTCTGACTATACAACCTAACAATTGGTCCTAGTATACCAGACTTTGATACATGTAAAGACCAGAGCATAATATAGTACAATACCTCGGATATTATATTGGAGTAGGTAAATGCACGAGGAGTTAAAGCAACATAACAGATAAAAACCTTGGGAGAAGCCATAGTCAATGCATCTTTATTGTTAATTAGCATGCATGCATATCTATGTGGGAGTGTATGCCTATGCCTGTGAGTGCAGGCACCTGAAGAGGTCAGAAGAGGGCACTGGGGACGGTGAACCTGAAGTACCTGGTGCTTGTGATCCACTGGACATGGGTGCTAAGATTCAAACTTATGTCCTCTGCGAGAGCAGTGCTCAGAAGCAGAGTGCACTCTCCAGCTCTACTCATCATTATCTTTAACCGTGGAACACTACCTCTTAGTTTAAAAAGAAATGTGGTTGAATTACCTTTAAGGGAACAACTTTGTCAAGTCTGATTTCAGCTATGTCACTGGGTGAATCGTCTGTTGTATAAGTTCCTTTAACTAATTCTAGAGACGTCCATCTATGAGAATGAGTTGAATCTCCTGCATGTTCACTCTAATGAAGATAGAAAAACAGTTACAAGATGGTTAACTTATTGTAGGAACAGTTCTGATTATAATTCTTTAATGTCTTCAGGTAGTTTTATTGCCTTGTATAAAAAAAATTAGTTATGGGCTGGTGAAGATAGGTCAGCAGGCAAACAAGCCTGACAGCCTGAGTTTAATATCTGAGATCCTACACATGGTGGGGAAGACTGGCTCCCACCATTGTTCTCTGATCTCCACATATGCAACTTAGCATGTAAATGGATGTATGCACACACGCTCACATACCCAAATAAATGTATTAAAAAATGAAATTAGTCATTAGCATTTCTTTATACAATCTAAAGAAAGATTTTGACACTCTAAGCTATTCACTTTTATCTTGTTTCCTGCAGAAATTAAAACATAGACTGACTTGTACCATCTTAGGTCTTGGGAGTATTTGAACATCTTCAAGGAAAGACTGCACACTGAGCAGAATGAAGTAGATGTTAATTAAAATTAATTGAGCAAAAGAATCAGTCAAATAGATGCTACTGCAAGAGACTTATTTTTGTGTTTTCTGTCTTACATTAAAGATACTTTATAAAAATTCAAGCACTTAAAATATTAAGTGATATTAGAGAAAAATAGAGCTACAGCAGTCAATAAGTTCTGTCTTCAGTAAGCATTTTCTATTAGGAATTTGATAAGATTGTGTAGCCTTTGTTAGGAGAAACAGTATTCACCTAACTGCTGTTCTAGGATCATGAAAAATGGCAACAGCAAAAAAAAAAAAAAAACCAACCAACCAAACAAACAAACAAAAAGAACAAAACCAAAGCAAGCCAAACTAACCAACCAACCAAACAACCAAACAAAACCCCATAAGACTTGGAATAAAAGGCTTAGCTATGTACTTTCTAGTTTATAATTCCATTTAAAAATCCCTCCTTTTCTATAATTCCAAAACTAACATAAACAAAATAAAGTAAGACAGAAGTGTGCTGAAATGTTCCAAACAAACATAAGGCTTTTGATTCCAGTTTAAAGTTTACATATAGCTGATCTGTTAAATTTCTGAAGGTTTGAAGTCACCACACTAAGATGATGGTAAACTCTGATGACCACACAGCAAGAAAAAGCTGCAAGCGTGACACTCACATCATCAACCAACACCTCCAGCTCATACTCATGGATGCCGCCTCCTCCATAGACAGCGAAACCAACAACCACAATTCCAGGTTTGTCGACTGCAAAACAGATTGCATCAGGGGACCCATTTCCAGTGTTCCAACTTCTTCCCTGACTTGTTTTTGTGAATCGGTTAGCACTGGCTTTGACAGAGTGAAGAGAATTAAGTCCATCAACCTGTAAACAACACACACAATTCCATTAGCAGTTGTTAACCTGAGTATTATGAGTAACAACTGAAACAAAATATTTAGTAGACACATGTTAGATATTAAACATGCATTTGAATAATGCATTTCACATTAAGATAATATTTTCAAAATAAACCCACAATCCTTTTTGGGAGGAAAAACAAAAAACAGAAGCATCAAAATCAGTTAAAACATTCAGATAAGTTATAAAACATGGCTAAGAAAGGCAGTGAAAAGAGGAAAATAACAATACTTCACAAAATGTATCAAACATATTTGATACTTACATTTTGCTGCATTGGCTCCAGAACAAGATGTGCAAGTGCTACTCATGGGATTTATTCCAACAAGGAAGTTTACTTTACGACTCTCTTACCACAGTTACATAAACTATGGTATAGGTAAGACAGAGATTCTGCCAGGCTTTTATATGAATTTCTATATGTAACTATAGACAGAGCAAAGCTTTGGAGCTTTTTGTTCTTTAAACATAATTTGTTTATTATTACCAGCCTGATCTCAGAACATTACTTGTTACTTATTAATAAAACAACTGGTGCAAGTTCATGGTGTTGTGTAATGAGGCAGCCAAGAACTTTGTCTAGAAAACCCTATGTACTTTATATAAAGTGATGAGCTGTTCTATTAATGGGGACGCAGTTAAAAGATGGGACTGGAGTGGGGAAATGGCTCAGGTAGTAGTATTTGCTCTATAGTCACGGAGACCTGTGGTAAAGGCAGCATAGCTGTAACCCCATCAGTAGGAGGTGCACAAGCAGATATAACCTGGGGCTCTCTGACCAGTCTAATAGATGAGTCTCTACATTCAGTGTAGATCATGTCTCAATAAATATGGTTGAGAAGGACTGAGATAGACAGCTAATATCAATCTCTGGCTTCTACATATATACACACATAGTGAGGCATACCTATATGTACACATACATATATACCATAAGTGCACGTGCACACACACACTCTGTGAAAGAGATTGAGAGAGTGAGTTTTAAAAAGTAAAAATAAAATGAGTAAATCATAGAAGAACAGGAAAGCAAAGAAAAAACTGTATTATTTTGTACAGGAGCACACACAGAAGCCAAAGGACAGCAGGCGTTTTGCTCAATTACTCTCCTTACTCACGAGAAACAGGAGCTAGACTGGCAGCAAAAAGAGCCAGAGATCGTTTCTAAACACATATCCCTGACCTAACTGGAAATTATGAATAAAGAAGCAACACTGAAAGGTAAGTATGTGTGTTGTTACTGTTCTCTATTTGTCGTTTTGAAGAATCCCGACTAGCCTCGCCTCCCTTCTACCTCTTGAGTGCTGGGATTACAGGCATGTACTAATGTAGTGAGTGATGTACTAATATACTAATATACTAATATAGTGAGTGATGTACTAATATAGTGAGTGCTGGGATTACAGGCGTGTACTAATATAGTGAGTGATGTACTAATATAGTGAGTGCTGGGATTACAGGCGTGTACTAATATAGTGAGTGATGTACTAATATACTAATATACTAATATAGTGAGTGATGTACTAATATACTAATATAGTGAGTGATGTACTAATATAGTGAGTGATGTACTAATATAGTGAGTGATGTACTAATATAGTGAGTGATGTACTAATATAGTGAGTGCTGGGATTACAGGCGTGTACTAATATAGTGAGTGATGTACTAATATACTAATATACTAATATAGTGAGTGATGTACTAATATACTAATATAGTGAGTGATGTACTAATATAGTGAGTGATGTACTAATATAGTGAGTGATGTACTAATATAGTGAGTGCTGGGATTACAGGCGTGTACTAATATAGTGAGTGATGTACTAATATACTAATATACTAATATAGTGAGTGATGTACTAATATACTAATATAGTGAGTGATGTACTAATATAGTGAGTGATGTACTAATATAGTGAGTGATGTACTAATATAGTGAGTGATGTACTAATATAGTGAGTGCTGGGATTACAGGCGTGTACTAATGTAGTGAGTGATACTGTGAAGAAGAGGGCAAGGCTGCTTTGGGAAAGCAACTGATAGGAAGTGACCATCAGAAATAAGCTTTATTGATGCACAGGCCTTTTACAAGTGCCTTGATCAGGTACTGAGGTAGGTGAACATTAAATATCAGGGACAATATGAAGAGGCCTTAGAGGGAAGGAGGAGCTTCGCTAAGATGTCTAAGTAAACGAGAAGGAAAGTTACCACAGACAGGATGGTGGGGGTAGATGGTGTGCGGAGAACAGAGGAGAATCTTCAAAGAAATAAATCTCCTGAATGATAGAAAACACCTAACATGCATGTGTGCATGCCTGTGTGTGTGTGTGTGTGTGTGTGTGTGTGTGTGTGTGTGTGTGTGATTAGAAGAGTGTGCTGAGAAGGACTATAACTTAGTGGTGATAAAGTCCAACACAGCTTGGCTTCCTAACTGTCCCACAGAGGTGTAGGGGTTTTGGGTTTTGGCCTGACCTCTTTAGGCTATGAGTGACCAGTGTCTTAGGAGATGGGTTTCCTTCCCATGCTACAGAACCACATGCTTACTCACCCTTACCTCCGACCCGAGGGCTGATGCAGTCAGCTCACTGACAATGCTGGCCAGCAGTCCGCAGGTGTTGGAGACCAGGTGAGAGGAGAAGAGCTCACTCTCCCTCCGAAGGCTGTTTCTCACTGGAAGCACAACAATGACCAGCATCTTCTCCAGCACTTCCCGGAAGCTCGTCATGCCGGAGATGTTCTCTTCACTCTACAGCAGGGTGTGGGACAAGAGCGAGGCAAAGCTCTGCCTTACATCCCCAAGGAGTACAGAGTCCTCCGCGGACAAATCTTTCCATATGATAGATACCCTAAAGATCTACCTGAATTAGTTCTTTTTGTTTCATAATTTATAAAATGTGCTTTTATTAGCTTTGTGACATTTTCACATACTTTCTTATTTTAACTACATAACAGTTTAAAATCTGTGTCTGTGATAGACAATTAGTCATTCTATTTAAAATTATTTATCTACAAGACTTCAGAAAAACTTGTCTCTATAAAAATGGTTTGTACATTTATGCAATTCCTACACAGCTAATCCTTTTACAACTATTATATTCAATTTCTGAAAGAAAACAAAAATCCCAATTTCTGTCAATAGAAAAGTCCATTTGTGAAATTAGAATTTCATTAAAATTCAAACTCCAAAAAGACTTCCCCCGCTAAATACTGAAAGGATTATTAATTCACCTGTTACTCCACACAAAGCTCTGTCACAGTCTCATGCACTTCACCCCAGTGAACGGACTGAGGCCATTTAAGTTCATTAGAGGGCACAGTAACCAACCAATCCCTCAGTTTCACCAAAGACGAGAAACAAAAAAAAAACAAAAAAAAAAAAAAATCACACAGTTTGATACTGAGTGGGAATTCTTCCACCGAGACTCAACTTTTCTGACTCAGGGGTATTATTTGCTATCACTCAGTTTTCAAAACTACATTCCTAGTTCCTGGATAAGTTAGCTCTTTTATAATAATTATATTCCTGCTTTATACATAAAAATATTCAGAAAAAATACAGTTTGAATGAACAGGGGCCTAGAAACTAAGTCATTTTCTCCTCAAATCAAATTTATATATGAATCACCTATAGCGGAATTTTCCCATAATTGATTAAAATAATAAATACAAGAAGCCAATTACTGTGAGAAGGAGGTGGGCCTTCTGGGTCTGAAGAGGAAGAGGGAAGGGGGTAGTGGTGGAAGAGGACTCCCTTTTGGTATGTGGGAACAAGGAGGATCCAATGTAGACAGGGGCTGTTAGTTTAGGTGGCAGGACCCTGGTGATTTCTAACAGAATAACTGGGGAATTTAGGATGCTAGGTTCTCTACCCAGGGATTATACTATCTGTTGGTTCTAAACGAAGATTGCCTGGTGTTTTCCTTCCACGGTGATTCAACTGAGCTCTAGGGAGATGTAACTGTGGGGAGGAGAGAATGAGCTCTGGAGAGGCAGAGCCCTCTTTGGTGGGACAGGCTTGGGCAAAAGGGAACCATGCCGTCCCTCCCTCCCTCCCGGGACTAGGCTGGGAACAGATGGAAACCGCAGGCTGGTGTTTAGTGGGAGATAGTGTCGACTGCTTTTTAATATTACTCGCAACAGTCACCCACTTAGGAATCAGTCTGTCAGTCAGGACTGTCATCAGCGTAACACACTATTTACTTCCTAAACTACAGTCTTAATGCTATACATAAAAGTGCTTAAAAGTTTTTCCCCCATATTTCAGTTAGTCTATTAACATCTGAGTAAATTACAATATTTTTGTGAACTTCTAACCTAACAATTTTTGTAATTAAAATAATCCATTTTTAATTAAAACTCAAGTTAGTTTTTCCCTTCCATCTTTCCCTTCTCCAGAAACTTCACTTTTCCAGAAAGTCTGCTTTGAAAAACACTCAATCGCTAGTGATACATCATAACCGAGAATCTTGTGGTGCTTCCTTTAGGAAATGTCTGCAGGAGAAAAGTATATATGTTTCGTTTCTAGTCTGTAGCTGCCAAGAGAAGCAATACAAAAAGCTGCTCTAATAACAATCTGTCATGTAACATGTCCGACAGCAACATACCAAATGCAAGGTAATACTAGCTTTCTAATGATTTTTGGCAGTTTCTAGCACACCTTTACATATTTTCCTTGACGTAAGAAAATTCTACATGGGAAATAAGGGAACATGCCAATAGCTGTAGGGCTTGGGAAACTAAGACAAAAGGATGCAAGTTCCAGCTGACTTAAGATAGAGGGAAAAAGGATCATTCAATACTGAAAACTTAAACTGGAAAAATAGTCATGACCATAAAGAGAAGTCAGGCAATGACACTGTTTAAAATATTAAATATTTGAGATGTTCAAATATATGTATTTATGGACATGGTTGACATGTATAATCTCCAGTAGGAGAGGAAGGGGAAATTGATGTAATTTTATTTCAATTAAGTATGTATAAAAATTTTTTTATAAAAAAATTTAAGTTATAAAAAAACAGAAAAAGAATATATATTAATTGTGGTATATTTTCAAAGACTTTAATTTAAACACATACTTAATTACTACTTTCTTTTTAGCAAATACACACAAAGCTTCAGTTTTCAGTTACACTTCCAGGTCCCTCTGAAAACACTGACAACAAGCAATAGTGAAATGACAGCTTATTACCTGAAAATATCTGGTAAATTTTTTTACCTATTTCAACTATAATCTAGTTAAAATTACAGTAAATAAGTGTGCAATAAATACTTGTTGAGAGGTTGAAAAAGATATTTAGACTAATTTAAATTGCAAACAGCTGTCTATAAGATTAAGGTTAGAATATTCATAATCTCACCAGCATTGAAATGTAAAGAAAAGATTTTAACTTTTTAAAAATTTTCTAGAAACAAATTACTAATCTTAGTATTTCTTTCCCTGGCATTCATTAATAACTAATAAAGCTAATGTTTTCCAATGCTGGCTCTTAAATTACTGTAAATTTCTACTGAGATCCTAAAAAAATATGTGTCATCGATTTTTTTATAGTGCTTTCTAACAATGCAAAAGCAGTTACTAAATGCTTCCTATGTTTAACATGCCAGCATATTTTATAAAAACCATTTCATACGTTATTTATTTCTTATGTACTTTATCCATTCTTGTGTTTTGCGTGTGCATGTGTATGTGTGCATGTGTGTGTGTGTGTGGAGGTGTGTGTATGTGTGGAGGTGTGTGTGGTGGAGGTGTGTGTGTGTGTGTTTGTGTGTGGAGGTGTGTGTGGTGGAGGTGTGTGTGTGTGTGTGTGTATGTGTGTATGTGTGGAGGTGTGTGTGTGTGTGATGGAGGTGTGTGTGTGTGTGTGTGGTGGAGGTTTGTATGTGTGTGTATGTGTGTGGTGGAGGTTTGTGTGTGTGTGTATGTGTGTATGTGTGTAGGTGTGTAGGTGTGTGTGGTGGAGGTGTGTGTGTGTATGTGTGTATGTGTGTATGTGTGGAGGTGTGTGTGTGTGTGTGGAAGTGTGTGTGGTGGAGGTGTGTGTGTGTGGTGGAGGTTTGTGTGTGTGTGTGTGTGTGTGTGTGTGGAGGTGTGGAGGTGTGTGTGTGTGTGGAGGTGTGTGTGTGTGGAGGTGTGTGTGGTGGAGGTGTGTGTGTGTGTGTGTATGTGTGGAGGTGCGTGTGTTTGGAGGTGTGTGTGGAGGTGTGTAATAGAGCTCTGACAGTGTGTCATGGAGGGTCTGGATCACACTGAACTCCTGCTTAGCGGCAAAGCACCCTTACGTACTGTGCCATTTTGCTAACCCTATTTAGAACAGAAAAGATTGCTTATGCTCTGTAACTTACTTTCTTTTTTTGTCATTAATTGATTTATTCATTTTACATCTGATTGCTTTCCCCCCTCTTATTTGGTCCCCCCCTCACAGAGTCCCTACTCCCATTTCCCTCTCCTTCTCCTCTGAGAGGTTTGTGCCCTTCCCTCCGTGGGTACCCACCATCCTGGCACATTGAGTCTCTGCAGTGTAACTTACTTTCAAATGAAACAGCAATACACAATTATATACATATTTACTGTCTAATCACACTTTAGAGGGGAGCTGTCACTTAGACTAAGACTGCTCATTACAGTTAAGAACGGCCCCCATAGGCTCGTCCTATTGAGTGCTTGGTTCCCAGCCACTGGAACCATTTGAAAGGGTTAGGAGATGGAGCACTGTTGGAGAGGTCTGACCTTGTTAGAGGAGCTGTGTCCCACGGAGGTGAACTTCAGGGTTTCAGGAGCCCACACACACAGAGCCCAGTTTCTCTCTGCCTACTGCTAGTGGCTCACCATGTAAGCAGCTCTGCCACACCTGCCGTTACTGTGCTCCCTGCCATGATGACCATCGGCTCACTACCCTCTGAAACTGTAAGCCAGCCCCGAGGAAGCGCTTCTTCTACAAGATGCCTTCCTCGTGGTGTTTTGTCATGGCAATAAAAGAGTAAGACTTTTTACATAAGCATGACAATTAGAGAATAACTTATTATGAAACAGATAGTCATTTGTTAATCATTTGCAAATATAATAATTATTAATAAGGAAGATGAGGCACCAACCTATGAATGTCTCTACTTATTGTTGTTTTATTCCTCCACTGTAAGAGATTTCCAAAAAGGACATACCTGGCTGAGCTTTTCCATATGTCCCACTAAAAGTGGAAAACGATGAACTAGTGTTGAGTCGTTCTCCGTGCTGACTTGCTTAACAATCGATCGCAGCAACACTTCTCCATCGTATGCAATAGGGAAGAGAGAAGTCAGCTTCACAGAAGTGTGACACAGAGCTGACATGACAGCTGCAAGGAGCCGGCTACTTGACGTCTTAAAGTTTGCTTCCTGGATATCCTTGTAAGAACAAAAGTAACCCTTAAGTACTGCATCGCTGTAAACCAAGTTCCCTCACATATACCCGGGTATATCACCCAGTCATCTAAGTGGCTTCAATACTGGATAAAAGCACAGCAATACAGCAAAACACCATTAAACCATTATCTAGTGATAACGGGGAAGAAGACTCAAGCAAAGGTTACTTTCAGTCCTACTGCAACCCAATGGTCAGGCATGTGTGTGTCTGTACAGTCACCTTCTTTCTAGCATCTTTCAATGTGAGATGTTAAAGGACTCCCACTAGACTCTATCAAACACACAGTCTGTAAGCAATGGAACTACTTTACACAGAAATAAAGAATACGGATTGCACTTTTGTAATACCATTTTACTAAGGTCACAAAATGTTACACCCAAGTTTATGTAGAAATCTTAGCTCGGCTGTATATTTTTTTCTGATTTTTTAAAACTTATTAACCAAGGAAATCCTAACTCAAAAAAAATTATACATACATACACTACTTAGCTCTTCAAGCATTTGTGTTATCAGTGAAGAATAAAAATATAGCAATATATCACTTTGATGCAATGCTGTAAAAGCTAGCCCAACAAAGGGAGACTGCTATGCTGAGAATACCTAGTTGACCCACTGGCCCCAGCAGCACTGTTCAGGGAACCACTGGTCGGGTAAATATCCTGTCCTACCATGGATCCAAGTGCACTGGGGTCCACTGTGATGACGATGAATCCCGAAGAACAGGGTAAATCAAGCTGTCACTTCCGCTACAATATTAAATGAAAGTGGCAAGAAAACACAGTACGTGTTTCCAAACTCATTCAAGACTTCACAGTTAAGGAGGATGTTAGCTATAGATTATTCTTCTACAACACAGCATAGTGTTCCCAAACTAAAGAAAGTATTCAATATTATTTTATCACCAAGTAAGCTGTTAGTTATAGGTTGTTCTTAAGAGATCCTAATACAGGTTAGGATGCTTCACTCCATTCTTGTTTACAAAGTTCTTATCACTGATTAACTGCTAATTCTGGTGAGCATATTTTGAATACCTATTGAAAATATAATATGATTTTCCCTTAATTTAGTTAATATAAAGAGCTCCTTTTCTCTCCAGTACTTGAAACCGAACTCTATTAGCACTAGGAGAGCACCTTATCACTGAGCCGTACTCCAGAACAATTCCTTCTAATGACTTCTAGATGTTAATCCCCCCGCACTTCAAGATAACTAACACTACTCTATTCGTGCTTTCTAACTCAATAGTGTTATAAGAATGCTTGTGCCTTAGTGATATTTGTCCAGTATTTATTCTCACAGTATCTGTTAGGTTTTGGTATTAGGCATATCATCAGTTATGGGCTCTGTTTGTTTGTTTGTTTGCTTGTGGGTGCAGCAAACATTATTGATTGTATTCAAGAGAGTAAGGAGGGCTCCCTAGGCCCTGCCTGTGTTAAAGACGGGATTTTTCATAAATGTTTAAAGACTCTGGAAGACAATATCCAAGTTAGAAATTTGATTTGTGGCAAAGTTTAAATACCGAATTCTATTTTTTTAATGGACAAAAGGCAATTAAGATCCCCCTTTCCCCCTTAGACCTTTAGAGTTAAGGTCTGCCAGGTGGCCCTGGAACTTATTATGTAGGCTCTACTCTTTAAAGTAATTTTTAAAAAATGTGTATCTGAGTGTTTTTTCTTCATGTAACACTGCACCACTTGGGAACCTTAAGCTTGAGAAAGGCAGAAGAGGACGTCTACCATGGCGGAGCTGGAGTTACAGGTGGCTGTAAGCCCTCATGTGGGCACTGGGAACTGGGCCAGGGTCTGCTTGATGACTGGCCAGTATCCTCAATGGCTGAGCGACCATCTCTCCTGCTCTGATTTCACAACTTTAATCTTTTAAATTCTGCTAGATTTATTTATGGCCAAGTATATGATTTATCTTAGCAGATATTCCATGTGTATTGAAAAAATATGTATCCTGTAGCTGCTTTTTATAGTTTTTTAAATGTCAATAAGATTACTATGGGATGGAGAGATGGTTCCACTTGGCAGTTAAGAACACTTCCTGTTTTCTTCAGAGGACGAATTGAATTCAGTAGATCAGAGCTGCCTATGACTCCAGCTCCAACAGTCCTCTTCTCCTCTCTACTTAACTGCATATATGTGCACACACATACAGATATATAAACACGTAATTAAAAATAAAAGAAAATCTTAAATATCAAGATGGTTTACATCATTGTTCAAATCCCCACTCCCCTCCACCTTTTGTCTGGTTGTACCACTGATTATTGCAACATGAGAACTGATGTCTCCACCCATCAGTCTCAGCGTCTGTCTGTCTTATAGCTCTGTCAAGCATTTGTGCCAAGTGCCTTCATGTGTGAATGATGTTGGCACGCCCTTCACTCCCTCCCTCTCCCTGTTCTTATAATGGAAAGCCTTTGCCCAGGGTCATGTGGTGCTGCACTTGTTCTCACACTCACTGTGGTCTCTCTCCCTCTCAAATAACCTCACCTCTAGACTGAAAGAAAACATGTCTGATAATTTATAATAGACAATACCAGAGAATGAAGCAATTTTTCTAAATTTTAGCTATAAAAGTGATGCATACCAAGTAGATTTCTTTTTTTATTCCCCCCCAGTAGATTTCTAACTGATCACTAGTATTTAATAAGGTAAGAAAATTTGAATCAATTTTCTTGCTGAATAGTAAGCAATCTATTTTATTTTCAACCAATACCTTAAAAGAGTAACTGACCTGATCCAGGCAATTGAGCAGATCACAGAGGCATGCCCACTGTAGTGCCGGCGTTGGGTAGAAGGAGTGAAAGCAGGCGGTGAAGGTGTTGTGGCACTCCTGAAGCACAGCTTCTAGTAGCCTCAGGGGCTGGCTGAGGTATCCCTGAGGGTCATTATCCAACTTCACCATGCAATGATCAACTCCTTCCGATAAGATTTTTCTTAACAAAGTTCTTGTTTTTCCAATACACTCAGCTAATTTGCTAGTTTCTTCAACAACTGCTTTTCCTGTAGCTTTGAGAAAATAAAAGGTGCCAATAAACCAAAGTGTATATATGATAGTAATCCAGTCATTTACTATACAAATAAAAAGCAAACACCAAAACCCAGAAATGAAACTGTTTAAGAGATTGTATGGGCTGGTTTTGTGTGTCAACTTGATACAGGCTGGAGTTATCACAGAGAAAGGAGCTTCAGTTGGGGAAATGCCTCCATGAGATCCAGCTGTAAGGCATTTTCTCAATTAGTGATTATGATGGTTTGTATATTCTTGGACCAGCGAGTGGCACCATCTGGAGGTGTGGCCTTGATGGAATAGGTGTGACCTGGTTACAGTAGGTGTGTCACTGTGGGTGTGGGCTTAAGACTCTCACCCCAGTGGCCTGGAAGTCAATCTTCCACTAGCAGTCTTTGGATGAAGACATAGAGCTCTCAGCTCTGCCTGCGCCATGACAGCCTGGATGCTGCCATGCTCCCTCCTTGGTGATAATGAACTAAACCTCTGAACTTGTAAGCCAGCCCCAAGCAAATGTTGTTTTTTATAAGACTTGCCTTGGTCATGGTGTCTGCTCACAGCAATAAAACCCTAAGACAGTGATCAAGGGGGAAAGGCCCCTTGTGGGTGGTGCCATCTCTGGGCTGGTAGTCTTGGGTTTATAAGAGAGCAGGTTGAGCAAGTCAGGGGAAGCAAGCTAGTAAAGAACATCCCTCTATGGCCTCTGCATCAGCTCCTGCTCCCTGACCTGTTTGAGTTCCAGTCCTGACTTCTTTCAGTGATGAACAGCAATGTAGAAATGTAAGCTGAATAAAACCTTTCTTCCCCAACTTGCTTCTTGGTCATGATGTTTGTACAGGAATAGAAACCCTGACTAAGACAGAGATTAAGTGTGCTACAAAATTCAATATAGAAAAAAAGAACTGGCATTAATACTTAAGTGTCAATTAGTGGTTGAAATGTTTTCTATTTGAAAAAAAAGTTTAAAAGTTACATTTTTCTGTCTTTATTTTAGGAAGAACTTAAAGGTATCTTAGGATCTTAAACACTTGACTATCTCTATATTGATTTTCTCCAATGTTATTTTAAAAGATCACCATACCTGATACTGGGTATATCTCACAGGTGTAGACGCGCAGTAACCGCAGACAACAGGTGCCCACGAAGCGCAGCCGCTCTAAGTCAAGGAGTGTAGCGGTGAACTGGAACCCTTTCAGCCCCCTGAGCTCTTCCACTCCTAAGACTAAGGTGGTCCAGCTCCAGTGAAGAATGCTCAGCAGCGACTCGAAGCACTCCTACTCGGGACAAGGAAGGCACACCGTCAGTTCAAGTGAGAGCACACTTGGAGTAAAGGGGGCCATCGGCACGCCACTTCAAAACTAACTTGAACTTCTTGCTGAGTTTTGGTAGATGAAATAAAACACCTTTATATATTTTTTTATATTTTCCTTTTACCTGCCTAGCTAGCTTATCTTATAAATGTAGACAAAAGAAGAAAAAGAAAAAATATAGTTTACATGTTTCATCGAAATGATAAATTTATATAGTATAACAATTTCAAGTAGTGTTAAAATATTATAAATCAGTGATATCTATCTATCTATACAATACATATATATTAAAATGTATAATTAAAACTATAGCCAATTTTTGAGAAGTTGACCAGAAGATACTAACAAAACCCATTATTTGGGTTTTTTAAAATTCCCAAGCATGGGCTCATGGGGTTGGCTTCCTTAAGTAAGGTTCTAGATAGTCTGAGAAAGGTCACACTTAAATGGTGGCAAACACTATAGAACCTCAGAAAGGAGTACTTTCCTCCCCAATCCTCACACAGGTCCAGATGACTGCTGACATAATAAAAAAAAATAAAAAATTTAAAATAAATGACCGAATAATAAATAAATAATTTCAATTACCTATTAACCACAAGGCCATTTATATATACATATAGAAATTTTTGGAAATGACAAGAACAGTATTATCTTAATGAAAAGGTAATTACTTATCAGGGTATGTGGTGTCTAGTCCGAAAAGTCACAGGTCATTTCAGATGTAGAAAAGCCACTGTAGCTGGACATGGTAAAGTCACAAGCAACATTTTTACTTTCCCACTACTGACAGGGTGCATTATCTTTGCCTAGACTATCTATAAACATCAAAATAAAAGCAGATCTGAATTCATAAAGCTATGCTGAGATAGCCTTAAAATTAACACTCAGCACTAAACAGCAAAGGTGTTAAAGTGGCTTACCACGGAGACAGTTCTTGCAAAAGACCTCTTTAAGATGTGGACAGGCTCACTCGTTTGCTGCTTGCCTTTTGAGGTACTGCCGTCACTGGTCGGGAGTCTGGTGGGAGAAGATAAATAATATACTCTGTTCAAACGTCCAGTGAAAACTTTCAATGCTCATTCCTTATTGTCAGTGGAGTGCTCAGTTACAAATGCAATATCTATATTATGTCCCGCTATCCTCAAGACTAAAGGACAATAATAGAAGAGGAGACAGATTTTTAAGATCCAGATTAAGATCCAGAGAGAAGTTTGGTAGACAGGAGCGAATCAGTGTCTTCTGGGCCTGACTGGAATGCTAACCACACGGAGACAGTGTATCTGTGGTTGCCGGGACAATATCAGCACGAGACTTGCAGGATACTAGCTAACATGCCCACGTGGATGGGAGAAATCTCCCAAGCCCACCACAGATGATGAGCTACAGACACTCAATGGCTGCTGAGAGTGGGAATGGAATGCAGTTTTCTCTAGGGAGGAGCTTCTGCTAGGTTACACAATTCCAAGTGGTCAGCACTAAACACATGGGAGTGACACTAACTAGACTCGGTACAAGATGTCATCTTCCCACCTAGCCACCTACCTAACCACAAAGCTACACACACACACACACACGCAAATACGCACACACATACACACACACGCAAATGCACACACATAATTATATAGATTTGGTATTCATATATAAAATATATGTATTTGTGAAATATATAATATTGAGTAATGAAATACTAAAATCAGTGTACATCAAAGATTATACAATTAAACCAAACAATGAATTACAGGTAAAATTTCAGTTTTAAGTGTATATATTAGAAATAATAAAAAAAATTCACCTTCAAAAATATCTATATATCTTAAGAAATCAGGAAAAACATCATAGAAAGCAAAGGAGGGGCATGAAATAGGGCTAGGGAAAGGGCAGGGTAGATCTGGAATGAATTAGAGGGAGAAGCATGGATGAATACTCTTAAAATACATTGTGAAATTCCCAAAGAAGTAATAAAAATAATATATTAAAATGTACATTCACCATAGTGAAATAATCATCTTTAATATCCAGCATTAAGAATATAAATGTCATATTCCCTAGGGATGCACATATTCAACGGTAGTTCACAAGAGCAGTCTGTGCAATTTGCTATATTCACAAAGTGCTTTCGGGCCAGAGAGAGAACTGAATTTTTAAAAGCCAAACCTCACAACCAAGCAGACAAACACTGCTAATGTCAAACAATGGCTACAATGTAATGACCAAAAGTGCTTTCTTGATAATATGAGATTTGTAACATTCAAATTATCTCAGTGATTACTAGAAGATACTTTTAGGAACTATGTATAGGAAGAAAGGCAGTTTTAATGGGGGGTTAATCTAGAAATAGACAAATACTTTGAAATATCAACTGCTTCTCATTCCAAGTTTGAATTAATTAAAATTCTTATTGTTAGTAATATAATAATAAACACTACGAGCAATTTGCGATTTCATTTAAAAGTGGAAGCTAAGATTTTTTTCAATGGCTTCTATCACAAAATACTGTTGTAAGACTATCAGGACAGAAATGAAGCAGAGTATCCAGTGCTGGCCTGGCCTGTCACTCCCTAACTTTAATCTCTAGCACAGAGGGGAAAAAGGAGTCCAATAAATTGATTAGGTGCACATCTAAAGTATTTTCCCATCCTAATTCACATTCTTTAAGACAAACTTTATTACATTTTGAAATTGGTATTAAAATCAAAAGGCAGATTAAAAAATTAGTTATTGGTATATTGCTATTGATATAATACTTTGCCACAATATGTAAAATTCTGAATTAAGTCTGATGCAGAAAATATTCACTAGTTATACTAAATACTAACAAAAATTTAAGTAACTGTATTCTACCAGGGTAACATTAATGTCCTCAGTGCTTGAATAATTTCTCCACTGCTGCATAATTTATAGTGATTTTATTTCAGCATAGCAAATGACTAAGTTGTATTAGTTAACTCAAAGTTAGTTAACTTTAATACCTGTATAACAGTTGAGGTATCTGACCAGCATTTACATCGGTACCATTATTTGACTTCTTTGAACTCTTGAACTGGAAAATCACCCTAAAAGCAAGAAGGAATAGGATGATATCAAAAATGACAAGCTTTAAGGGTGATTAAAGTTAGTAAGACATTTAATAATAAGATCTTCAAATTTTATGCTAATAAAAATTATTCATTTGTTCAATCTCAACTGAAACAGTAGTGTCCTGATTTGGAGCTCCTGAGTTATGAACCTAACGAACGACTGAGCTTGACGGGAACTCCTGGATGAGGAGCTCCACAGTCAGTGTTCAACTAAAGATTTCCACTTCTGAGCATAAAAGCAGCTTAACTAGATACATGTAGAAGCTTCAGCCTCCAGAGTCATGAGATTCCATTTGGAACAAACTATGTACAATAATCATGCAACTTTGGGTGAATTCAGTTCTAGCAAAAATCCAACAGGGAGCTGAAAGAGAAACATCCTAAGGCAGACTTAACTTCCTGTAAACACTCATCAGAACAGAATTCACCTCATAAATTAGCATGAACCTTGTATACGACTATGTTCAAGAGAAATGAAATGAACTGTTTCTCTTACAAACACTAGGATCAGACTAGAAGTGTAGACAGAGGGCTGGATTCTGCACATAGTAACCACACCATTACTCTAAGCATATCATTTTCCCATTGTATTTCTCTAATTTCCTGAGTATAAATGGGAAAGTTACTGCTTTAAAATTACTGAGGGAATCCAATAGTATACTGTATAAGGAATTGTTTTGTTACTTAGTGCAGTGTGTATGTATGTGCATGCACTGTGAGTGCTTGCAGCCCTGTGTATGTATGTGTACACATGGAGACCAGGGTCTACCTCAATCATTACTTCTCAAGAGTCAATCAGTGGTTTTTAGGAAAATGTCTCTCCCGGGTGGTGGTGACACTCGACTTTAATTCTTGCACTTGTGTGGTAGACAAAAGAAATTTTTGTGAGTTTGAGGCTAGCTTGGTCACTCTACAGAGTGAGTTCCAGTAAAGCCAGAGGTACACACAAGGGGGGGGTGAGAGGGAGGGGAGAGAGGGGGGGAGGGAGGGAGGGAGGGAGGGAGGGAGGGAGGGAGGGAGGGAGGGAGGGAGGGAGGAAGGAAGGAAGGAAGGAAGGAAGGAAGGAAGGAAGGAAGGAAGGAAGGAAGGAAGGAAGGAAGGTCGGTCCCCGTCTTTCAGTGGTTAGGCTGTCTGACTAGCAAGCTCAGGGACATACTTGTCGCTGCTCCCCAGTATATGTTCCCTCATCCCAATTTTCTACATGGATTCTTGGGATTAGACTCAGATCCTTCTCTCAGGCTTGTGTGGCAAACACCTTACTGACTGAGCTTTCCTCCTAGTCTGAAAGTGAGAAAAATTTCCTCTGCATTTCATTAAGATAATATTTTATATGACAGAAGCTTTGTATCTTACAAACGGTTTGCAAATATCGTATCAATCTACTCATCAAAACATTATGTGTACATATACATATATATCTGTATATAAGCTATGTATGTATATATTCACTATATATGTTTATATATGCATGTATACATGCACACATCCTTTTTATTATTCCAAACTCATCAGTATCCTGCACCCTTCCTCTATGCAATTGTTAATTCAGTTATAAAGCTTTGAAACATCTTGATACCCAGAAAGATACAAATGCCATTTGGTAAGAATAATGCACTCTTTTCTCCTTGCTCTGTCTAGTTTAATTAATGCATATTTGGTTATATATTATGT
This sequence comes from Mus musculus, assembly GCF_000001635.26. Classification (NCBI taxonomy): domain Eukaryota; kingdom Metazoa; phylum Chordata; class Mammalia; order Rodentia; family Muridae; genus Mus; species Mus musculus. The sequence continues at coordinate 103,229,250 of NC_000080.6, forward strand.
AAATTTATTTTTTAGCAATTATATTAATGCTCTGTGAGATTTCAGATCAATATCCCAAAAACAAAAATAAGAATTGACTAAGTCAAAGGTTTCCATTATGCTTACCCATCATCTGTGGTAATAGACGCTTGGCCGTGAGAGCCACAGTCACTGCTGGGCCCTGACACTCGAGCCCATGCTACGTACCACCATCCAGCTTGCAGGAGAACTGGCTCATCAAACATCATTGCATATTTTTCTCTAAAGAAATGAAGAAGTCAAACACCTTAGCCCTCGTCTGTTACATTTACCTACTATCAACTACCTTATACCAAAACCCATAAAATTGCTTTTTTTTTTTTTTTTTTGGTTTTTCGAGACAGGGTTTCTCTGTGTAGCCCTGGCTGTCCTGGAACTCACTTTGTAGACCAGGCTGGCCTCGAACTCAGAAATCCACCTGCCTCTGCCTCCCGAGTGCTGAGATTAAAGGCGTGTGCCACCACGCCCGGCCTAAAATTGCTTTTTTATTTTAAGATTTTTTCCAAACAAGAATCTTAAAATTTGGACACTTAACTAATTTCAGTTCCTTAGCTTTGGAAAATCAAATTTTCTTCCCTTTCTTTATGAATTCTACAACATTCTTAAATTTTTAAAACTTTCAAATTTATAAAACTTGTTTTAAAACAAGACAATTAGAAATTGTTACAAAAGCATTATCTAGACAAGAGAATTTTCCATTAGTTTTAAGAACTATTTATTTAGCTAAGAGTTCTGAGGGGTGAAATGTCAGGAAAATGACCCGCTAGCTTGGACATTTAGGACAAGTTACTACAATTATTCTGTGTTTTAGTTTACCTGAACCCTGAAGTGTAAATATATTATATTCCTGTATGAAATCCCCTCCAAATAAAAATCTTTAAATAATGAAATGGTCAAAAACTGTTTAGTTCACTGAGTTGTCTGTGGACTAAATTAATACAGATGCTGTCTGGAATTGAGCCTGTCAGAGAACAAGAACTACACATATAAAAAGTTAATTTCTTTTAACAGGAAATGACACTGAACTGTAAGAATAGCTGGTAGGAGGCCAAGTAAACGTGGCTGGATCTAACTGGTATTGATAACAAACAAAAAGAAAGAGCAATAAGCAGGAGACTCAGCAGAGCTCAGTAAAAATGTGTGAGGGATCCTGCTTTGCTAGTCCATGATCTGCTATGAATGAAGACTACACCAAAAAGACACAAATGCTACCCAGAAAACCTGGGGCCAGGGGAGTGAGGTAATGAAGAAACTCCACAACACTCACTACCAAGTTCATCATTGTTCAAATCTTAGAACCATAATCCTCTGTTCAAAAATAAGTAGCAAATAATAAGGGTCTATTAAAGTGTCACGAAAATGATCTTGTTTTAATGTGCTGTTTAGGTGAAACTGTATAAAATCTGAAGATGACATAGGACAAGAGCATCCTGAAGACCAGTGCGGTGGTTCTCGATCGTCCTAACCCTGGGATCCTCTAATGCAGCTCCTCCTGCTGCCGCGATCCCCAACCACAACATGATGGTCACTGCTACTTCACAAGTGTAATCCTGCTGCTCTTACTAACTGTAATGGAAATATATGTGAAGACAGATGTTTGCCAAAGGGGTCGTGACCCATAGGTTGAGAACCATTGATCTAGTGCTTACCGTAAACAGTATACAATCTTCAGTTCTCAAAAGTGTTATCTCTGGTACTATAGGTAAAGCCAACGCCTAGCCTGCATTTCTGAAAACATGTACTATTATCCGCAAAAAGATGTGACGTACCTTTTAAGGTTACTTTTGGCACATGTTTACGTGCATCCGTGAGGTTGTCTCTGTGTGTGTGCATGCGTGTATGTATGTGTGTGTGTGTGTATGTGTGTGTGTGTGTGTGTGTGTGTGTGTGCACGCGTGCGTGTGTACACACATGCACTCCTAGAGGCCAAGTGAACATGGAGAGTCTTCCTCACTTTTTCTCCAACTTATTTTCTGACACAGGGTAGGTTATCTCACTAACCCTGGAGCTTGCTAATTTTGCTATACTAGCAGGCCTGTGTGTGCCAGGGGTCACCTACCTCCACAGCCCCACCACTTCTTTGGATTTTTTCCCCATTAATTTATTTATTGATTCATATCAGTTCTGGTTTGCAGGCCCCTCTCTCCTCTCCTGCAACCTCCCTTCCCCCTCCCCTTTTCCTCAGAGAAAGGGAGCTCTCTACCCCGGCACCAACTTGCCTGGGACATTAAGTCAAATCAGGACTAAGCACATCCTCTTCCACTGAGGCCAGACAAGGCATCCCAGCTAGGGAAATGATCACCTTGGCTTTCATGTGAAGGCTGGCAATCTGAAGTAAGGGTGTTGTGTGTGTGTGTGTGTGTGTGTGTGTGTGTGTGTGTGTGTGTGTCTGTGTGTGTCTGTGTGTGTGTGTGTGTAAGAGAGAGAGAGAGAGAGAGAGAGAGAGAGAGACAGACAGGCAGACAGACAGACAGAACGGAGACAGAGAGAAGAGCTATACTGTGACAACTGAGCCATTTCCCCTGGCCACCAAATAGCATTTGTTAAACATAGCTATTTTTGGGAAGTATAGTGAACTATTGTTATTATAAAGCTCAGTTTATGTCTTTTTTCCATCACAACAGTACAGGGATCAAAACACTAATTTATCATAGTGTATTGGCGACACAATTCTTAGAATTCCAGAAAGGAGGCAAAACCTAAGTCTTTTTATACTAATAAATGTTTATAAATCAATACTCTGATCTAAGTATGTTGCCAAGAGCCTTCAATAAAGCTGATCACCTGCCTGAGTGTGTCATACATGTAAAATATTGACTAACTCAAGAATGAAAATACAAATATATGTATTTTTTTTTAATTTTCAGTCTTGAGTTGGTTATCTATATGAAAAATTAAGATTACACTTACTAATATATTCATATTCTACTTAACATTTCAGATAACAAGTCACAATGTAATGGATAGTGACTAAACTATTTTGCCAAGTTGTGTACCTGGTATAGGGGGACAGAATATCTGTTTGTGTGAAGACATTCTATGATATTTATAAGTGGATGAAACTGTTTAACAATGAACTTCTCAGAATATATTTCCAACACTGAGTGAAACATAGCTTTATATAGTTATATTTCCTTATTTTACCTTTAATAGATTATTCAAAAACTTCCTTTTAAAAATGTTTATTAAATTAAAATAAAATAAAATTTTTATTTCAAATGTGTAAAAACTTCAGTGAAAAACGAGGAAAACATTTACCTAGCCGCACAGTCATAAGCCAACACATCAGTCTCTGCAAGAAGGTCTCCATCCGTTTCATGATCTCCTCCATCAGGACCCAATTCAAATAGCTAGAGTAGAGAAAAAACACATTGTTCCCAATCATTCAGTTTTGTGCACCAAATTTATAATTTTGTGCATGTCCAGTATAACTAACCTATAAGTTATATAAAACTCTTATCTACTAAATTATAATTACTAAGTTAAATATTAAATTCAATAGCTAAATAAATTATATTAGTATACATGCATTTAAAATAAGAATTATACAGTGTTTTAGGGATGTATCAATTCTGTTCTATACTATTAATTTTGTACCTGATATGATAAAGTAGGAATATAAATTTCAAAGGATTTTGAAAAAACTTAAAGCATTTCAACTCAGAAATTCTAAATGAGGCAGACTCTTATCTCATTACTTAAAAGCTGTGAAGATCTGGGGTCTAGTTTCCTCGCCCATAAAAAAGAAAGTAGATACTAACAATGTCCATCCTGTAGTGATCATGCAAATCAAATGAAAGGATATTTGTGGAACCCTTGGACAAAAACCTTGCACAAAAAGATTATAAAAATATTACTACAGAGGAATTGAAAAGTCACATTAAGGTTCTAAAAGAAAAAAAAAATTCAGATAGCAAAAAGGAGTTTAGTAAGCAGCATGGAAAGAGAAGAGACGAAAACCTTGAAATAAAGGCTATAGATAGGCTAAGACTCTAGGTAAGGAAAAAGAAATCATGAGCAAAGACATCTTTTTAAAAACTGGGCTAATATGAGAATGAGACTTTTCAGATACAAGCCCCTAAACTCTTACCTAATACAAAGCTTTCAGCCCTGAAATGAGACTCCAGACTATATTTATATATTTATGCTTTTCTATATGTGACACTAATAATAAAGAGATTGAGAAGGAGTGAAGGGCAACATGGGAGGGGTTGGGAGGAGGAGTCCTAAAAGGGATTTGAGGGAGACCAGGAAGGTAGAGGGAGTGATGCAATTATAATTTAATTAACATTTTCTAAGAAAAATGGACTAACATTTGTAAACACATTTATTTCTAGAGAGTTATAGCAGGTAAGCAGCAACAACAGCAGATAAGACATTAAAATTACTGAACATTACTAAGCCTATATTTCAAATTTTCAACTATACCCTAGGGCCTAGAAACCTGTTTCTATGATCATACTTTACAGAGTCTCTCTCCCAGCGACCCTAGTATTCTTTGTTCTAAAGTAAAGTGATCACTGGCCCCTTCTTGCCAGCCTCACTCTGTACACGGGGGCAGGGACTTTCACTCCACTGCCCACAGAAAAGCATATGCTTCCATTTCCCTGACGTCACTGTGTCTCGTCTTCAGCAGTAAAAAAAGACTGTCAGCTCAGCCACACTCTTACTTCTGGCTGAGAATTTTAATAATCCTGAACTAATTCAACTTATATACAATAGCTTGTCTCTTATCTTTTGTAGTGGGAATGAATGAACTCGGGCCCTCACATGCGTCACAAGTGCACTGCCACTCAGTAACAAGAGTATCTGAGAAGAATATCCCAGTGTAAAACTGTTCAGTGCTTTTCCTTCTTTTCTGAGATGATCTCACAATTTGTCTCTTCCATTGTACTCAACAAACACTTTTAAACTCATACAACATTCCAGTCACGGCTTTAGGAACCGTAAGTTAAAAAATACAGATCATTAAAGCAAACAAACAAACAAAAAAAAAACAAACAAAACGAGCAAAAAGAGATATCAGTCTATGTTTGTGACAGGGAATAGGATTTTAAGTGACTGATTTTAAGTGGACTCATCAGAGTCAAGGTCAAAGGGGATGAGGAAGTGAGACGTGCAGGAAGAGTTGTAGCCAGAGAGAAGAACAAGTACCAAGGTCCTGACGCTGCATTGCTTGACCTATCTGAGAAACAAGCAAGTGCTAGAAAACAGAGGACAGTGACACAGGAAGCATACATGAAATCAGACGTGTTCCAGGGAATTCTGATAGACTCTAGTTCTGTTAAGGCATTGGTTCTCAACCTGTGGGCCACAAGCAATTTGTGGGTCACATGTCAGATATCCTGAATATCAGAAATTTACATTCGATTCATAACTATCAAATTAGTTATGAAGGAACAAAAAAATACTTTTAAGGCTGGCAGTCACCACAGCTGTGGCACTAGATGAATGAGTGGCAGCATCAGGAGGTGAGAAGCACTGCTCTAATGCCTTCTTCAGTCATAGGGCAGAAACACACTGTGATATTCCACCCCTCAAAAAAACTCTTTCGGCACAAGGGAGAAACATACATCATCTTGAAGAGCTTGGTGGATGCTATGCAAATGTACTAATAAATATAAATCAGCCGTTCCATGTGAATCATCCTGACGAGTTGGCTGGGTATTAGCTACTGAACTCCACGACTCACTGATTCACTGAGTCAAACCACTCTGAACCATTCTGAAGATGGTGGACTAAAATACACACAGCCTGAAACTACTGTGGTTTTAGTATAAGCAGATGTGCTAGAGGTATTCTTTTTTTTTTTAATTAAGATTTTTCTCATTTACATTTCCAATGCTACCCCAAAAGTCCCCCATACCCACGCGCCCCACTCCCCAGTCCACCCACTCCCCTTTTTTGGCCCTGGCATTCCCCTGTACTGGGGCATATAAAGTTTGCAAGTCCAATGGGCCTCTCTTTGCAGTGATGGCCAACTAGGCCATCTTTTGATACATATTCAGCTAGAGACAAGAGCTCCCGGGTACTGGTTAGTTCATAATGTTGTTCCACCTATAGGGTTGCAGATCCCTTTAGCTCCTTGGGTGCTTTCTCTAGCTCTTCCATTGGGGGCGCTGTGATCCATCCAATAGCTGACTGTGAGCATCCACTTCTGTGTTTGCTAGGCCCCAGCATAATCTCACAAGAGACAGCTATATCGGGGTCCTTTCAGCAAAATCTTGCTAGTGTATGCAATGGTATCAGAATTTGGAAGCTGATTATGGGATGGATCGCTGGATATGGCTATCACTAGATGGTCCATCCTTTCGTCACAGCTCCAAATTTTGTCTCTGTAACTCCTTCCATGAGTGTTTTGCTCCCAATTCTAAGAAGGAACAAATTGTCCACACTTTGGTCTTCGTTCTTCTTGAGTTTCATGCACTTAGCAAATTGTATCTTATATCTTGGGTATCCTAAGTTTCTGGGCTAATATCCACTTATCAGTGAGTACATATTGTGTGAGTTCCTTTGTGAATGGGTTACCTCACTCAGGATAATACCCTCCAGGTCCATCCATTTGCCTAGGAATTTCATAAATTCATTCTTTTTAATAGCTGAGTCGTACTCCATTGTGTAAATGTATCACATTTTCTGTATCCATTCCTCTGTTGAGGGGCATCTGGGTTCTTTCCAGCTTCTGGCTATTATAAATAAGGCTGCTATAAACATAGTGGAGCATGTGTCCTTCTTACCGGTTGGGACATCTTCTGGATATATGCCCAGGAGAGGTATTGCTGGATCCTCTAGGAGAACTATGTCCAATTTTCTGAGGAACTGCCAGACTGATTTCCAGAGTGGTTGTACAAGCTTGCAATTCCACCAACAATGGAGGAGTGTTCCTCTTTCTCCACATCCTCTCCAGCATCTGCTGTCACCTGAATTTTTGATCTTAGCCATTCTGACTGGTGTGAGGTAGAATCTCAGGGTTGTTTTGATTTGCATTTCCCTGATGATGAAGGATGTTGAACATTTTTTCAGGTGCTTCTCTGGCATTCAGTATTCCTCAGGTGAGAATTCTTTGTTCAGCTCTGAGCCCCATTTTTAATGGGGTTATTTGTTTTTCTGGAGTCCACCTTCTTGAGTTCTTTATATATATTGGATATTAGTCCCCTATCCGATTTGGGATAGGTAAAGATCCTTTCTCAATCTGTTGGTGGCCTTTTTATCTTATTGACAGTGTCTTTTGCATTGCAGAGGCTTTGCAATTTTATGAGGTCCCATTTATCGATTCTTGATCTTACAGCACAAGCCATTGCTGTTCTATTCAGGAATTTTTCCCCTGTACCCATAGGCTTTTCCCTACTTTCTCCTCTATAAGTTTCAGTGTCTCTGGTTTTATGTGGAGTTCCTTAATCCACTTAGATTTGACCTTAGTACAAGGAGATAGAAATGGATCAATTCGCATTCTTCTACATGATAACCACCAGTTTTGCCAGCACCATTTGTTGAAAATGCTGTCTTTTTTCCACTGGAGGGTTTTAGCTCCCTTGTCAAAGATCAAGTGACCATAGGTGTGTGGGTTCGTCTCTGGGTCTTCAATTCTGTTCCATTGGTCTACTTGTCTGTCACTATACCAGTACCATGCAGTTTTGATCACAATTGCTCTGTAGTACAGTTTTAGGTCTGGCATGGTGATTCCACCAGAGGTTCTTTTATCCTTGAGAAGAGTTTTTGCTATCCTCGGTTTTTTGTTATTCCAGATGAATTTGCCGATTGCCCTTTCTAATTCGTTGAAGAATTGAGTTGGAATTTTGATGGGGATTGCATTGAATCTGTAGATTGCTTTTGGCAAGATAGCCATTTTTACAATGTTGATCCTGCCAATCCATGAGCATGGGAGATCTTTCCATCTTCTGAGATCTTCTTTAATTTCTTTCTTTAGAGACTTGAAGTTCTTATCATACAGATCTTTCACTTCCTTAGTTAGAGTCACACCAAGGTATTTTATATTATTTGTGACTATTGAGAAGGGTGTTGTTTCCCTAATTTCTTTCTCAGCCTGTTTATCCTTTGTATACAGAAAGGCCATTGACTTGTGTGAGTTAATTTTATATCCAGCTACTTCATTGAAGCTGTTTATCAGGCTTAGGAGTTCTCTGGTGGAATTTTTAGGGTCACTTATATATACTATCATATCATCTGCAAAAAGTGATATTTTGACTTCTTCCTTTCCAATTTGTATCCCCTTGTTCTCCTTTTGTTGTCTAATTGCTCTGGCTAGGACTTCAAGTACAATGTTGAATAGGTAGGGCGAGAGTGGACAGCCTTGTCTAGTCCCTGATTTTAGTGGGATTGCTTCCAGCTTCTCACCATTTACTTTGATGTTGGCTATTGGTTTGCTGTAGATTGCTTTTATCATGTTTAGGTATGGGCCTTGAATTCCTGATCTTTCCAAGACTTTTATCATGAATGGGTGTTGGATTTTGTCAAATGCTTTCTCAGCATCTAACGAGATGATCATGTGGTTTTTGTCTTTGAGTTTGTTTATATACTGGATTACATTGATTGAGTTCTATATATTAAACCATCCCTGCATCCCTGGGATGAAACCTACTTGGTCAGGATGGATGATTGTTTTGATGTGTTCTTGGATTCGGTTAGCAAGAACTTTATTGAGGATTTTTGCATCAATATTCATAACGGAAACTGGTCTGAAGTTCTCTATCTTTGTTGGGTCTTTTTCTGGTTTAGGTAGCAGAGTAATTGTGGCTTCATAGAATGAGTTGGGTAGAGTACCTTCCGTTTCTATTTTGTGGAATAGTTTGTGAAGAACTGGAATTAGGTCTTCTTTGAAGGTCTGATAGAACTCTGCACTAAACCCATCTGGTCCTGGGCTTTTTTTGGCTGGGAGACTATTAATAACTGCTTCTATTTCTTTAGGGGATATGGGACTGTTTAGATGGTCAACATGATCCTAATTCAACTTTGGTACCTGGTATCTGTCCAGAAATTTGTCCATTTCGTCCAGGTTTTCCAGTTTTGTTGAGTATAGCCTTTTGTAGAAGGATCTGATGGTGTTTTGGATTTCTTCAGGATCTGTTGTTATGTCTCCCTTTTCATTTCTGATTTTGTTAATTAGGATTTTGTCCCTGTGCCCTCTAGTGAGTCTAGCTAAGGGTTTATCTATCTTGTTGATTTTCTCAAAGAACCAACTCCTCGTTTGGTTAATTCTTTGAATAGTTCTTCTTGTTTCCACTTGGTTGATTTCACCCCTGAGTTTGATTATTTCCTGCCTTCTACTCCTCTTGGGTGAATTTGCTTCCTTTTCTTCTAGACCTTTTAGGTGTGTTGTCAAGCTGCTAATGTGTGTTCTCTCTACTTTCTTTTTGGAGGCACTCAGAGCTATGAGTTTTCCTCTTAGGAATGCTTTCATTGTGTCCCATAAGTTTGGGTATGTTGTGGCTTCATTTTCATTAAACTCCAAAAAGTCCTTAATTTCTTTCTTTATTCCTTCCTTGACCAAGGTATCATTGAGAAGAGTGTTGTTTAGTTTCCATGTGAATGTTGGCTTTCTATTATTTATTTTGTTTTTGAAGATCAGCCTTAGTCCATGGTGATCTGATAGGATGCAGGGGACAATTTCAATATTTTTGTATATGTTGAGGCTTGTTTTGTGACCAATTATGTGGTCAATTTTAAAGCAGGTACCATGAGGTGCTGAGAAGAAGGTATATCCTTTTGTTTTAGGATAAAATGTTCTGTAGATATCTGTTAAGTCCATTTGTTTTATCACTTCTGTTAGTTTCACTGTGTCCCTGTTTAGTTTCTGTTTCCATGATCTGTCCATTGGTGAAAGTGGTCTGTTGAAGTCTCCCACTATTATTGTGTGAGGTGCAATGTGTGCTTTGAGCTTTACTAAAGTTTCTTTAATGAATGTGGCTGCCCTTGTATTTGGAGCATAGATATTCAGAATTGAGAGTTCCTCTTGGAGGATTTTACCTTTGATGAGTATGAAGTGCCCCTCCTTGTCTTTTTTGATGACTTTGGGTTGGAAGTCAATCTTATCAGATATTAGGATGGCTACTCCAGCTTGTTTCTTCAGACCATTTGCTTGGAAAATTGTTTTCCAGCCTTTCATTCTGAGGTAGTGTCTATCTTTTTCTCTGAGATGAGTTTCCTGTAAGCAGTAAAATGTTGGGTCTTGTTTGTGTAGCCAGTTTGTTAGTCTATGTCTTTTTATTGGGGAGTTGAGACCATTGATATTAAGAGATATTAAGGAAAAGTAATTGTTGCTTCCTGTTATTTTTGTTGTTAATGTTGGCATTCTGTTCTTGTGGCTGTCTTCTTTTAGTTTTGTTGAGGGATTATCTTCTTGTTTTCTCTAGGGCGTGGTTCCCGTCCTTGTATTGGTTTTTTTCTGTTATTATCCTTTGAAGGGCTGGATTCGTGGAGAGATAATGGGTGAATTTAGTTTTGTCGTGGAATACTTTGGTTTCTCCATCTATGGTAATTGAGAGTTTGGCTGGGTATAGTAGCCTGGGCTGGAATTTGTGTTCTCTTAGTGTCTGTATAACATCTGTCCAGGCTCTTCTGGCTTTCATAGTCTCTGGTGAACAATCTGGTGTAATTCTGATAGGCTTGCCTTTATATGTTACTTGACCTTTTTCCCTTACTGCTTTTAGTATTCTATCTTTATTTAGTGCATTTGATGTTCTGATTATTATGTGTCGGGAGGAATTTCTTTTCTGGTCCAGTCTATTTGGAGTTCTGTAGGCTTCTTGTATGTTCATGGGCATCTCTTTCTTTAGATTTGGGAAGTTTTCTTCAATAATTTTGTTGAAGATGTTTGCTGGTCCTTTGAGTTGAAAATCTTCATTCTCATCCACTCCTATTATCCGTAGGTTTGGTCTTCTCATTGTGTCCTGGATTTCCTGGATGTTTTGAGTTAGGATCCTTTTGCATTTTCTATTTTCTTTGATTGTTGTGCCGATGTTCTCTATGGAATCTTCTGCACCTGAGATTTTCTCTTCCATCTCTTGTATTCTGTTGCTGATGCTCGCATCTATGGTTCCAGATTTCTTTCCTAAGGTTTCTATCTTCAGCATTGCCTCACTTTGGGTTTTCTTTATTGTGTCTACTTCCCTTTTTGGGTCTAGTATGGTTTTGTTCATTTCTATCACCTGTTTGGATGTGTTTTCCTGTTTTTCTTTAAGGACTTCTACCTGTTTGGTTGTGTTTTCTTGTTTTTCTTTAAGGACTTGTAACTCTTTAGCAGTGTTCTCCTGTATTTCTTTAAGTGAGTTATTAAAGTCCTTCTTGATGTCCTCTACCATCATCATGAGATATGCTTTTAAATCCAAGTCTAGCTTTTTGGGTGTGTTGGGGTGCCCTGGACTGGGTCAAGTGGGAGTGCTGGATTCTGATGATGGTGAGTGGTCTTGGTTTCTGTCAGTAAGATTCTTACGTTTACCTTTCGCCATCTGGTAATCTCTGGAGTTACTTGTTATAGTGGTCTCTGTTTAGATTGTTCCTCTGGTGATTCTGTTACCCTCTATCAGCAGACCTGAAAGACTAGCTCTTTCCTCCGAGTTTCAGTAGTTAGAGCAGTCTCTGCAGGCAAGCTCACCTCTTACAGGGAAGGTGCTTAGTTATCTGGTGTTTGGACCTCCTGGCTGAAGATGAAGGGCCAAAACAGGACCTTTCCCAGAAGCTGTGCTGCTTTGGCCTGTCCCAGAAGCTGTTAATTTCAGTAGTCCACACTCTCATCTGTGCAGACAACTTTCTGCGGGGTCCCAGAGCCAAGATGGCTCCCGCAGATCCTGAGGCAAAACCTCCCGGGACGGGCGGACAGACCCCTGTCCTCTGCTAGAGGTATTCTTAACTTTTATTCTATTCAGATGATTTCTATAACTCTAAGAACTTTAACTTTTACCAAATTCATTCCTATAGTGTCTGAAAAATTTAAAGTGTACATACTAACATCAACATTATAAGTAAACATTTTTAAGTTTTCAGTTCTGGTTGAGATTTATGTACATTATCCTCAAAAATAATAAAAGCTTTAATATATTAGATTTGGGGTATTATAGAATGATCTAAAAAAAATACCTCTCACAAAAGAGACTAAACTAAACTTTCTTGCAAAACATGATACTGGAATTAGGTCAGAACTTGCAGTGTGAGTTTCTTAGTGAAGAAACAGATGCCTATAGACACAGTGTGTCCATACTAGTAAGTAGAAATAAAAAACAGACAGGTAATCTCCACACAACGACTGCTAGTTCTTCAGGAGATAAGCAGGTGTGGGAAATAGCCCGAAACTAGCACACTAGTCTTGAGCGCACCATGAGTCTTTTGCTCAGCCTCCCATGTCTCTAGGCTTACAAGCCTGTGCCAGCACACTGGGCCGGCTTAAACTTTCATACAAGACAGATCCCTCCATCATCTCACTTCATCCCTAGTTCCCATGTGGATGAGTGTGGAGGGTGCCTGTTTACATAATAACTGACAACAAAAAGCGTACAAGACTTTTCCATATAGAACAGATTTGTACCCTCTTACTAAACCGGCTCTGGGAAGGCAACCACATACAACACTCCAGCCAACTAACCCCTTGGAAGCTCAGCACAAACCAGTGACATTGGCTAGGAAGCCTTCTTCAATTTTCAATTCTGAAAACTCATTTTCTCCTTTTGTACACATTTTTTTTTTTTTTGAGTAAGAGTTTAACAATGTTTCCTTTCTCTAAAGGATCCATTAAAAACAAGCCAAGGGAAAAGGGGAAAAGAAAATGCGCAATGAGACAACTAGGCCAAATAAATGTCTTCCGATGAAACAGTTACAGTATCGTGAACTTTACCTTAATTTTAGCAGTATATTCTCCTCTTCCTCCAAACAGGCCAAGACCACCAAGTAAAATGTCAGTGTCAGCACTAAAACGTATGGCTTCTACTGAATGGGCAGAGTAGCCCCAGCCCCCGCCATGACCTGAAAGATGCAAATCATGAGGTTTAGAAGCTGCCTGTGTTTCTATGAGTAGAGAGCGTGTGCTAAGTCTCAGCATACATACTTTCAAACCTGTTGACTACACTGTAGTCCTCCTTGGAATAGACTTTCATCACTGCTTGGGTCTCCTCCTCTGTACTTGCAATGCCCATCTTTAAGTCCTGCATAGCAGCCAAAGTGTCAAGACAACCTAAGGCAATCAACAAGTAAAATTCAAACCCTGAAGTGAAAATGTCCTATCACACCGATGTTATTAATGAATGCTGTATTAATTAGTATAAATCTGAACTCTGGTCATGACATGTGGAAGGCAAACTTTATCCATAGACTCATCTCTCCAGCTCTTAAATGAGATTTTCTAAAAGCAACAGAAGGCATATGAATGTGGACTGATTTAAAAAGAAGAAGAAGAAAAAAAACCTAGCAACTAGTTAATCTCAAAAGCTCTGTATCTCTAATTAAATAAAGATATACTTAAATACTATAAAAACTTATCTCTATATATCTAAAAATTTATGTGTTCAAGTTTCTTTTTCACTTTATTAAGAAAATTAAATTTTGGGGGATGCTTTATAGTTAGGCATTCACTGATCTTTCATGATATTGTTTGAGAATTTCTGTACCATTTCATAGAGGACAAACTTCTTAGGTAATTAAATTTATTTTGTGACTTGAATCCATTATTATTTAACAGGCAAGACATACAAATTTAACTATTAAAAAAATCCTGACTATTAGCACAGCATACAAGAATGCCATTCAGCTGACATCAAAGGGTAGCCGTACCCAGGATATGCAAGGCTGCGTGAGATCGGGTGGTAAGAGCCCTTGATCCTGTTGGCAGAGCAAGTTCAGGACTTAGAATACTACATCTGGACTGCATGTCTGTTGCAGAGGGAAGTCTGGCATCAGCAACCACGGCATTGTAACACCAGAGCTCTCTGGTGCTTGGTCGAAACCTATGGAGAAAGATAATTACAGCACTTTAACACTTTGAATTACTTTGCAAATTTCTAAATTGATTGTAACACCAGAGCTCTCTGGTGCTTGGTCGAAACCTATGGAGAAAGATAATTACAGCACTTTAACACTTTGAATTACTTTGCAAATTTCTAAATTGAAATTGACTATAAAATAAATAATATTGCTAGTGTACATAGGAAAATACATAGCTAAGCTAAATACATAACTAAAGTAATTTACTACAAAAACTACAACATCTGAAAATAGTAATACATTATAAAACTTTGTAAATACCATAGCAATTATATACTTAAATTTGATGCATACATAAAAGTAAGGATTTCTTATACCAAAATCATTTGATAAGAAATATATAACAAAACTATAATACTTATAATGTGTATGAGCACCTGTAAAACAGCAAGAGAAGATCAATACAGTAGCAAAAAAGGAGCAAATGCTATGGATGGCTCCCCTAGGACACAGAGAAATAAACAGCAGTGAAGCACCGATTAGAACTGGATGGAAGTCAAGTCTCAGTGTCCTCCTGCATTAGTCTCTGATTATCCGACTCACGGTAATTCCTCAAGAGGTTAGGAAAAGACTAAGTGAGAGTTATTATCTAATGAATACAGAGTTTCATTTTAGCACAATGAAAATGCTCAAGAACTCTATAGCCTAATAATCCGAATATTTTAAATTATACATCTACACATTTTTAAAAAAGGACAATAAGGCCTATGTTCCATTTTTATCAAAATGTATTGTCTTTAAGCTTTTGTATTTTTAAATCGAATAGATTAATAAATGTTTAAAAAATAAACAATACATTAACATAGAATTATCTCACTTTTCCCTTTCCTTTCCTCCTTTAACCCCTCCCTGCAACTGTCCCACAGATTAAAAAAAGATTTTCTAAAAATTTTTTATTAGATATTTTCTTCATTTACATTTCAAATGCTATCCCGAAAGTTCCCTATACCCTCCCCTGCACTGCTTCCCTAACTACCAACTCCCAATTCCTGGCCCTGGCGTTCCCCTGTACTGAGGCAGATAAAGTTTGCAAGACCAAGGGGCCTCTCTTTCCACTGATGGCCGACTAGGCCATCTTCTGCTACATATGCAGCTGGAGACACGAGCTCTGGGGTACTGGTTAGAATAATACTCTAAACACGATAAATATATAAAAAAGCTTCTATAATTAATATGAGTATCATTGCATCACTACATTTGAAAACTGTTATTAATGTAACTTTCTTCTTTCTACACAATCATTTTCTCTCTGGTTGATTTAATAACTATCTTCTGATCTTTATTGTTCTATTGTAGCAATACATTCTTTTGACTGCAGATAATCAAAAGTACAGTTTTTAGTATTTGAGGATTTAAATCTCCTTGTTTCTAGAAAATATTTAGGCATTTCTTCTGCAGTGCTGATTTCCTTCACCTTCTCTAGTGCCTGCACTGAGATGCTAATACTTCCTTATGACATCCTTTAGATTTCACATTAAATCCTTTACGTATCTAAACATTCAGAGTCACCTATTTGTGCCCTGCTGTACTACTAAGGGTAGTAATGCCCTTTCATGCAGCACTTTTTCCAATCTTTTAAAAAATGTTTAAATGTATATGTATGCGTGTGTTCCCTGCATATGTGAGTGTGTGTGTGTGTCTGTATGTGTGTGCATTCTATGTGAGTACATGGTGCTTGGAGAAGCCAAACGATGGTCAATCAATAATTTATTGATGCACCTTAAGGCCTTGCAACAAATCAAACCAAAAGAAGTGGACAGAAATAAATAAATAAATAAATAAATAAATAAATAAATCAGGGCAGAAATTAATACAATAGAAAAAAATGACTAAAAGAAAACAAAATAAAAATCTGGTTCTTTGAAAAGACAAATAACATTAACAAATCCATAGCAAAACTAACCAAAAGAGAAAGAATATCTAAATTAAGAAAAATAGAGATGAAAGGAGATATATGACAATATATAGAAATAAAATACAAAAACCATAAGGCCACACTTTAAAACAAACCTATATTCCACAAATTGACAAATATAAAAGAAATTGATGAATTTCTAGATACATGAGATCTACCAAAATGAAGCAACAATTTAAATGAATAACTGAAAATAAACAATTTAAACAAATCGAAAGAAGGAATTTACAAAGATATAGATCTAACAATATTGAATCAGTAATAAAATATTGCTTAATAATCAATCCATCAATAAACAAACAAAATCAAAGGCCAGGACCAAATAGATTCGCAGCAGAATTCAACAAGACTTTCAGAGAAAATCTAACATAATACTAATTATAGCCGGGCGGTGGTGGTGCACGCCTTTAATCCCAGCACTCGGAAGGCAGAGGCAGGCAGATTTCTGAGTTCGAGGCCAGCCTGGTCTACAGAGTGAGTTCCAGGACAGCCAGGGCTATACAGAGAAACCCTGTCTCAAAAAAACCAACCCCCCTTACCCCCCCAAAAAACCCCACAATACTAATTATATTCAAATCATTCCAAAAGATGACAAAGAAAGGAATTCTTCCAAACTCTTTATAAAGCCAGAACTAACTACTCTCATACCAAAAGCGTAACCTCCAGCAGGAAGACAGGGCGTCAAATGAGGGAGGGAGGCGCATCCCACAGTCACATCTCTGACCCATAATTGTTTCTGTCTAAAAGAATTACAGGGATGGAAATGGAGAGAAGCCTGAGGAAAAGAAGGTCCAGTGACAGGCCTAAAGTGGAATCCAGCTCAAGGGGAGGTCCCAAGGCCTGACACTATCACTGAGGCTATGGAGCGCTCACAAAAAGGGACCTATCATGACTGTCCCCCGAAAGATCAAATGAGCAGCTGAAAGAGTCAGATGCAGATATTTGCACCCAACCAATGGACAGAAGTAGCTGACCCCTGTTGTTGAATTAGGGAAGGCTGAAAGAAGCTGAGGAGAAGGGCGATTCTGTAGGAGGACCAGCAGTCTCAATTAATCTGGACCCCCGAGATCTCTCAAACACTGGATCACCAAACAGCATACACCAGCTGATATGAGGCCCGCAACACACATACAGTAGAGGACTTCCGGGTCTGTGTTCATTCAGAGATGATGCACCTAACCCTCAGAGACTGGAGGCTCCAGGGAGTTTAGAGGTCAGATGGGATGGGGGTTGGGGGCATCCACGTGGAGACAGGGGGGTGGGGAGGAGATATGGGATTTGGAACAGTAGGGACAGGGGGAAAGGAATAAAATATGGAGTGTAAAATAAATAAATAAATAAATAGAAAGAATAACAAAAAAAACCAAAAAAGAAAATTACCAAGAAAGAAAATTATGCTTTCCCTCATAAGCATAGATGCTAAAAATTATCAATAAAATACTTAAATGTGAGTATTAAGAGGAAGTTTTACAGTCTATGACTACTTTTGACTCAGTAATCCTATTTTTTTTTCTAAAAAAAACCTTCTAATTTGTTTGTTTGTATCTGTAGACACAGTGGAATGTGGATGTCAGAAGACAACTGTAAGAGTCAGCTGCTTCTCCTTCTACCATGTGTGTCCCTTGGGATAAACTTAGAATAGAACTTGTCGGATATAACAGTAAATGTTATAACCTACTTTGATATCTCCAGCAAATGTCATAACTCACTGAGCTTTCTCACCAGCCCGGCAATTTCACTTGTTCTTTTATAAAAAAATAATTTTAAGTGATTATGTGTGTGTGTGTGTGTGTGTGTGTGTGTGTGTGTGTGTATGTGTGTGTGTGCTGGGGTGTAGATAGATGCACATGAATGCAGGCACCTACAGAGCTCAGAAGAGGTGCGGAATCCCTGGAGCTCGGGTTACACATTGCTATAAACTAAGCCTTATGAGGATGCTGGAACCTGGAGCAAGAGGAGCACTGAATCCCTGAGCCACTTCTCCAGCCCTGCAATCGGGTTTCTTAAAGGTCACAGCACAAAGATTTGTTTACTTTATGTGATGTAACTCTAAGGTAGGTATCAGTGGTTCTGTGAAGCATCCTAGGAAAACATAACTTTAAAAATAATCTAGAATGTTTGCTAACAGATAAGTATTGTCTTAGTTAGGGTTTTACTGCTGTGAACAGACATCATGACCAAGGCAACTCTTATAAGGACAGCATTTAATTGGGGCTGGCTTACAGGCTCAGATATTTAATCCACTATCATCAAGGCAGAAGCACGGCAGAGTCCGGGCAGATATAGTGCAAGAAGAGTTGAGAGTTCTACATCTTCATCTAAAGGCTGCCAGAAAACTACTGGCTTCCAGGCAGCCAGGATGAGGGTCTTAAAGCCCACGCCCACAGTGCCATATCTATTCTAGAAAGGCCACACCTTCTAATAGTGCCACTCCCTGGGCCAAACATATACAAACCATCACAGTTACTCCCTGTTAAACATTTATTTCTAACTTTGTGAAGAAACCTAGAAACAAATTCTGTAGCATCCGTTTCTGTTTGTTTTATGGATACTGTATTTTATAAAGACACATGCTTACCTCCAAAGCACATCATATACAGGATCAAGACACACACCAAATCCTTGCAGGTCTTCTTGTTCAGAGTCATTGAAAGTTTTACAACTTCCATCAACTTTATTTATCAGAAGACATTTAAATGGTGGAGGTTCTGATATGGAAGCAGGAACCAGGCCTTATGAAAATATAAGTAAATATAATTTTACTTTGCATTACCTTTATACATTCCTCCAAGCCCACAAGGAATGTAGTATTATTACAATTTCATACATACAGAAGCTGATATATGTCTAATAAGTTTAAACAGAGTCTTTTTTAAATGACAGCATGAAAACACCTCTGACTATGTCTGTGACAAATGTTCTTGTTATGCCTGTACTGTGAAATTTATTGTCATGGGTATAGGTTGGGTCACCATAATCTCTCAAAAAAAATTAATTTCAATTATTTATTTAAAGATTCAATGTAGAAAGTCACTCATGACAATATAAGTCTGATCCATTTACAACACAGCTCCTGGTTCTGCCATTGCCTGGATTATGAATACTCTGGTTCTTAAATATCCCTATTATTTTTCTATCACACACGCACATAAAAAGATACAGCTGTATCTCATTAGAAAGACAAGATATTTACCTATTATGTGTTTGCTAGCAAAAATTTCTGATGTTGCAAGTACATGAGAATTTATAAGTGCTTCATCAATTCGTAAGAAAGTCTGGTCCCCACTCGCACCGATCCAAGTGGCCTTCCGGCCATATTTTGATCCAATGTTAGGCATGGGAGCTGGCTTTGCATTCCAGTATGGTATATCCAAAATGGGTCTTCCCAGTTGTCCTTTCTAAAAGTTAAATAAATCATATTAGTATTATTGCTGGATAATCTACATAACTATATGAGATCATATTTTTATGAACTTTTAGTTTTTTAAATAAATAAATGTGGAATTTGGACCTAATACCTTAAAAGTAATAATTTCTATTATTTCTAGATAATCTCCTTTTAACAATACATAAAGTATATGTTTGTATTAGTTGAAGTATTTTCCATATAAGGAATGCTTCCAAAATACTCTGTAGTCACCTATTTTTAAATTTAAAGTATCTTACATATACAATGCCTGAAGCACACTGCCACAAAGGACTCCTCCAAAACAACCACTCTGACATTTTCAGTTACAGTATAAAACAAAGTCATTCTTAATCACAGACAGTGTCAGGACATTTTGTGATAAGACTTAAGTTTGGAACTGAGAATAAACTTAGAAAAATATTCAATGAAGTTTTTATGTAAAGTTTTAGTAAGTTATTTCATTTATGTTTTAAGATAAACAGTAGGAATAAGGTGTGTGTTTCAAACATGTTAACTCACTTAAAAAGTATAGCTGCCTAAAGGTAGGTAGTTAGCTAAAAATGCATTTCAAAAGAAGTAGGGGGTTTCTCACTACAAAAGGACACTGACACTGGATTAGGTGACACTGACTCATGTGGATCAAGAGCAGTCTCTCACATCACTCTCCTTTCAGAAACCCCTGAGGAGAGAAAATACTACCTCGTGGCCCCAGAACCACTTAACACAAGCTCACCAATGAGGATAACCAACAAAGCATGGACAGAAAAGCAACACCTTAGCAATGAGGTAACACAGGCTACTGCAAACACTCAAGTCCCCACACAATTGCCAGGTTCCTAAGAAAAGGTCTACTCCTTCAACATCATAGCCAGAAATCAAAACAGGCCAACTACAGATGCAGCTAAGCCTCACCCCTAGGAAGAGAACCTAGTGAAGGAGAAGACATTATACAATAAGAGAAGTAGCTAATTAGCCTTTTTCAATGGCCATTTTTTTTTGACAAAGAAAAAAAAAAGCATTAGAAGGTGAACAATGAAAGAAGCACACAATATTCATATATATTCTGTTCTGGGAGGAAAAGACAGACAGACTGACAATTAAAATAAGCATGGATTGCCTTACCACCACCCAACAAATATGAAGAAAAACAGTGAGATACCTAGACAACCCCATAGGGACCCAAGAGTGTGGTGAAAAGTCAGACATACATAAAGCCACAGAAATCTGCAACTAGAATGTTAGTCTAGAAAACCATAATGACTGAGTCACATTACCCACCTAAAGACACAGAGCCAACAGAACAGATAAATAAGTACATGACTTAAACGTTTAACTGTACTAGGATTCTGAAGAAATCTTGACTTGAAACCAGAGAAAACCAATACCCTGCGTTCCTCTGATCTGTCCAGAAAGCCTAAGGGTCCCGGAGGCACAACAGGGGAGGATAAAGAGGAGGACTGAATAGAGAGGACATGGAAAAGGGATAGTTGTCCTTCAAGAGATAAAAGCAGACCCTTAGTAGGAATGTGGTAAATAGGTCAAGACACTTAGTTCATAGCACCAACTTGAAAGCGAGCAGATCCTTGGTCAGCTATCAGATCAGTGCCAATGAAAAGGCACAACAGCACATTCTGTTGTCAAAGCTTTCGAGAAAGCCACTCTCACATGCAGCTTAAAAATAAGAGACTGTTAGCACTCAGAAACCTACCAAGGCTTTTTGACCCACCAACTTTTGACCCAAAATTCTCACTTCTTATAGTTAAACTAAAAGATAGCCTTCTAATAAAATTATTATGTAATCAAAATGTAAAGTACATAAATATCCAAGTGTAAGAAACTGGACAATTATAGTATAGACACACAGTGGAGTGCAGATGCGGTAAGTGTCAGCTATCTCTGAGGAACTCTAGTAGACTGGGCAGCAGGCCTGGCACCGTGACATAAAAACTCCTAAGGCATAAGCAGTTCCGAATCCTCAGAAGTCAGACAAACATAATAAAGTCTAGCTTCATTAAACACGTGCTTGCCTCATGAACATTCACATACTTACTCTCATGATCCTCTCCTTTTATTTAAAAGTTTAGAGGCAGAAAAGGGTCGGAGGATATGGTATGATTATAATCTCAAAAAATAAATTAATTAAATATTTTCATGAAATAAAAAGAGAATACGATGTTAAAGTTTTAAAAAGGTTAATATTTGATTATCAAACATGATTAAATAGAGACCTAGATGAGGAAGAACAACATTGGCCTCTTCCTTTTGGGTTCCTTAAGAAAAATAATAGCAAACCAAATCGTAACCAGGTAAGATACAGGAGGCCTGTAACCCTAGAATTCAGAAGTCTAAGGCAGAAGGATTATGAACCCAAGGCCTTATCTTACTAACACCAGAAAAGGATATGTAAGAAAATATAACTATATAAGCATTATGTGCCAAGATATGTCCAGAATATTAGAAGATAAAGAAAGTTACATTTTTTATGTCTTATTCTCTACAAGTACCATTGAAACATCAGATAACCACGGCCAGAATACATAGTGAATGTCCTGAAAAAAAAATTAAAATACCTGCCAAAGATTTTTTTTTTAATTGCTCCAAAGCCTATAACAAAGGAGAGGTAAGGTCTGCGTGAACTGATGGAGTGGGGCAGCTATTTTGTCAACTTGACAGGATCTACGATCAATTTGCAGACAAAACTCTGGGCACATCTGTGAACCAAGTTTCTATACTGGGTCAACTGGGATGAGAAACTCCATCTTATTAGGAGGCAGTAGCTCTCTATGGGGAAAAGCACAAAGCAAAGCTGAGCATGGTGGCACATGGCTTTAATCTCAGCACTCAGGAGGTAAGCCAACACAGGTAGATTTCTGTGAGTTGGTTCCAGATTGCTCTACATAGAGTTCTAGGCTAGTAAGGGCTTTTTCTGAAACAGCTCATCGCAAAAACAGAAGAAAAAGAGGAGGCGGGGCTGAGGAAGAAGAGAGGAGGAGGGAAGAAGGCAAGCAGAAAACTGAAGGCAGATGCTCTGTGGTCCTTAGGATCCTGTCGCCAAGCCTAAACTTTTGCAACAGACTATCTCCATTTTACATTTTAATTATTTCTCAAAAAACAGGGTTGCATAGGCCCTGAAGCGTAACATTCAAGGTCGTCCTGTAGCCTTCACCTCTGTGCTGGCATGTGCACTTCACATGTTCATGCATTCAAACTTACTCACACACTTAAAGAGACAAACATTGTGGAGTTCCGTCTCAACGTTCTCACCTCATACAGTGTAAACTTACTAACAGAGCCTTAGGGAGATTTTCCTTCATATTCACTAAATCAAACTATAGAAAACAGTTTTGGGAAAGGCAATGAGAGAGATGAATAAACAAACAGAATGGGAGAGGACAAAGAAAAGTAATTTTGCACTTGATGATAGGCAAAAAGACAAGAGCCATAAATTAGATTAAACTCTAAACTTTCCAAAATTCTAAAATAGAAATAGTTCTTCATGTTAAGAAGATTTATTTCTTTATAAATGAGATGAGAAACACCTTTAAGTGGTCGATTCAGCCCCACTGACTGCTTAGAAGCTGTTGATTTGCAATAAACATGTTCAATTCTAATACAATCACTAAATTCAATAAATTCTAATGCTGAACTAGAGATGAAAATTATTTGAAAATCTGTCACTCAGGAGCTGTGTGTGTTGGGGTAGGAAGGAAATATGCATATGTAATTATCTTAATACAAGAATTTTACTGGAACCAGAAAAAAAAAGCTAAAGTAGCAAATTATAAGGCAATTGTATAATACAATATTATTAATGTTTTAAAATTTCCTTACAGAAAAACTTCCAAATGTGAAGACCTGTCCATCCATTAAAAGGACTGCCGTGTGGTTGCTGCCGGCAGTGACTTGTGTGCTAGGGCCTGGCAAGGCTTGGACAAGAGTGGGGCATCCCCTAGGTTTAAGAAAAAAATAAGTCAATTTCTTACAAGAGTCAACTGAAATATAAAACAATATATAACAGTAAAATAAGGAGTTGAAAAGGTCAAGGCACTAGTAGGTACACTCAGCAATCACTTGTTTCGGTGTGACACACCCGTCTCCATGCGAGGCACTGGGTAAGCGGACAATGACTTTAAGGAAAGATTCTTGTACTACCTAACCGTAAACACGTGGTTTTATCTTTTCAGAAATATGGGCGCCAACTTTAAGAGGAGAAATCAGTTTAGCTTGTACAGTAAGTGGTACATGGGTCCTCAGCAGGTACTCAATTCAGGAACCCGATGAAATAACTTTACAATCTTCTGTTCTAATTGTCAGCACATCGATGGTAAAGTACTAGTTAAGAACTCAGAGCTTGCACAATGAGGAGCTCTGCAGCAGCAGCTGTTCGCTCAGGATCTAGAGTAAGACAGCTAGGATTGAGTCCTACTCCTTCAGGGCAAGAGACGAGGCTATTGACCAAATCATTCATTGTGTTTCAGTTTTTCTACTACAATACAGAGAATAATAAGAAACTGTGTTTATCCCATGTTGCTTCTGGAAACAATTAAGAAGTGTTTGGGCCCATGCCTGACACATAGTAAACACATAATTAATGTTAAGTGTTAGGATAATGATATCCTAGTATCCTTATCTAGTTTTATAAACTATGTTATTAACCATTTTTAGTAACCATTATCTGTAATTGAAAAAATATCCACTAGAAAGTACAACGCACACAGTAAGATCAAATTATACTTTGCATTTTCTTTAATTATGTACAATTTATCCACTAAAATTAGAATATAACTAAAAATGACTCGGAAAGGAGCAAGGCTCCCAACTAGAATCACAGAAGTTATGGTATGTTCTCATAAAAATATGAACTAGGGATACTGTGTTGTGAAAAGATGGATATATTTGACAGCTAGATAAGGACTACAACAGACACAAACTTGTACATTTTCAGATATATAGGTGTTACCTTTATTAAACAGGAGAAATCTACTATGAGCTAGTTCGCATTTGATATCTTAACAGAAATTTAATTTCGGAACTAGGTGTAATAACTGATTTTATAATCTTCAGCCTTAGAAAATTGTCAAGTATGGGGAAAGGAAACAAAAAGTAGATGATAGAAACAACTGCTTATTCTAAGAAAAAGAATGGATCTGGGCAGCTAAATTCAGAGGGGCAGAAGAAAAGAGTCTTAGGAATTCGAATGAGAAGAATTACTGAAGGAATTCCCAGAGGGACAAACAAGATGCTTGCCAACACTCTAGGAAGGCAGGGAGGCAGAAAAGTCAGCCACTGGGAGCAAGCAAAACACTGAAGTGCTCAGTGTGGCTGGAGAAGAAAGAGGCACAGTCCCTTCACGCAGACCAGGAATAAAGGGACAAACAAAGGAGAACAAACAGCTAAAAACAAAACTGAGCTGCAGGACAGGTGCACTCCATTTAAGATGGCAAATCTGAGGAAGGGTGAACACATTAAAAAGCCGGGCGTGGTGGCACACGCCTTTAATCCCAGCATTCGGGAGGCAGAGGCAGGTGGATTTCTGAGTTCAAGGCCAGCCTGGTCTACAAACTGAGTTCCAGGACAGCCAAGGCTACACAGAGAAACCCTGTCTTGAAACCACCTCCGCACCCCCCCATCCCCCCCAAAAAAATAGACAGACAGACTTCAGAGGTCAGACGGAGCTAAGAACAGCACTGCATAGATCCTGCAGACATGCTGAGGCAGGAGGCTCAGGGAATGGTGAAGGCACATCTCACAGGGGTAGGAGGGGATAATAGGAGTTGAAAATATGGTTATAAGGTTAGTGGACGAAAAACTATCCTGCTTCATAAGTCTTTATTTTTGTTGTGATGTGTTATGCAGATCCTGTGCTGAGAAAAGGGACTGGCGAACAGAACAGTTCACAGTGAGAATCTGCTCAGCTGTTGGGGACAGAACAGATGGACACCTAGCTGAGGACTGAAAGAGCTCACAACTGAGACAGATCATCAGCCTTTCTAGGAGATCACAACTGAGCTTCAGGAAAGCTGAGAGAAACCTTTTAGCTTGTTAACAAGCTTGGGACTTACCAGTAATACTTCTCAGAAATTTTATTCTATTTTTTCCTGACAAGAATGTTTACTATCAAATTCTCAAAATATCTTAAACCAGTTTGTAAAAAATAAATGAAAACAACTAAAAAGCCATGCAAAAGCAGAGTTGCACTCACTGCAGAGGCATGAGCTGAATCTGAAATGGCATCTGTCTATATAGATATGGTGTCTATATAGATATGGTGTCTATATAGACATGGTATCTGTCTATATAGATATGGTGTCTATATAGATATGGTGTCTATATAGATATGGTGTCTATATAGATATGGTGTCTATATAGATAGATATGGTGTCTATATAGATAGATATGGTGTCTATATAGATATGGTGTCTATATAGATATGGTGTCTATATAGATGATATGGTGTCTATATAGATATGGTATCTATATAGATATGGTGTCTATATAGATATGGTGATTTAAATCTTTACAAGTTCTTAAACAATAGTTATGAAAAATACAGGCAGACTGATACATTTATGCAACATAATGTACAGAGTGAAAAAAAATGAAATAGTCTCTAAATTGATTAAGAAATAAAATGAAAAGTGAAAAAGGCTAAGAATAAAGGCTGTAGAAAGTATAGCAATGATAAACTCAAAGATGTGTGTGTGAATGGGTGCATGTGTGTGCATTTCACCACTTTATGAGTACCAAGGTAACAAGACCATATAGGACCCTTTACACTATACTTAAGTCACTTACCACAATAAGACCATATATTAAAACCACTGTCAACCAAATTAAATTTTCAAATAATCAAAAATTTATCTGCATAGGCAGGCAATAAAAGGAAAATAAAACAGAAGGCCGTGCCTATAAACAAATGAATAGATGATAGGTAGGTAGATAGCTAGATATAGTTTTTCACTTGGTTTTCATCTAGAGAATACAGTCATATGAATGGGAAGAACAGTGAAAAAGGTTGATTCTCAACTCTGGGGACAGCAAGTTTGGGCAAGTGAACAAGTGTCACTTTAGAGGTGTGCCTTGTGAATTAATGTCCTCATGGGAACATCTACTTCAATGCAAACGGGGACGGTTCAAAAAGCACGGACATATGAAATGTTCCCACTGATTTTCAGTAGGAGCACTGGGAATCTGAGACCAAAGATAAGCAGGACTTGCAGAATAGGTTCTTTGAACTTCGTCTATGGTAGTCATGAGTTCATTTACTAAACTATTTAAAAAGAGAAGAACAAAAAATAAAAATTATACCTGTGTATATATATGTGCATTCCATGTACTCTACATAAATTATATAAATTCTGCAATGTCAGACAGGACCTGAAAACTAGAGCTCAAAGAAATGACAATCAGAGCACTTATGGGAGGTGGTGAAGCAGGGACGTGACCCTTGTCTAAAGACTTTCAGACATAATAATCAATAGTATATCTGGATACAAGGACAAGAAGAGAAAGGTAAAATTCTGATACATTAGCATGCTGGACAAAGCACCAGAACTCCATAATTAATTCCCAAGTCTGACTTTAAGGCTACAGAGAATGGTAAATTAATTTGGAATTCAGAAACTTGAGAGCACAATGAACAAAACAAAACAAATTTTGAATTTTAAAATCCTAATAGACCCTTTTCAGGAATGAATGCACAAAAGTCTTATTAGCCTTCCAACATTTATTTTCGAAATACACGAAGAATGGTGTTAGTGTAGTAGAAAACAATCAAGGCAGTAAGACCAGGCTTGGCTCTAGCACAGGCTATTATAGCTCTAACAGATAAATTACCAAAAGGCATCCACAGTAATGCGTGCTTTTACTTAACACTTGTTACAGGCTGGGCTGCACAATGAGTCCATGACCCAAATCATCTCTGGAATCCCACACATGCATCTAGGGAGATACACTGAATCCTACTTAGAGCAAAACCTCAGGCACACAGCTCAAAAACTTGACTATGATCAGCTACTAAATGGGGAAAACAAACAAAAACCCTGCCTGAACAGTCAACTAAGTCCTTAGGACAGAATGACTTACGGAAGGAGCTGGCAATAATATCTCCTCCATATTGGACCACTATATATACACTATAATAGTCTCCTTATATCAGTCAACATATTTTATTATGTGTTAACTAATAATGTATATTTGGTTACTAGAAACATTTAAAATGCATTCAACTACATATGTCAAGTTAACTAAACATCTATTCATGCTTTGTTTTTGTGGTAATAAGCGTGCTACAGAGGCTTTGTTGATAATTGATAATTGTAAATAATTGATAAACTCATGTCTAAATTAACATCTTTTGCAAGTCACACAGAGCTCCAAGTCAAAATTGGTTTACTTAAAATTAGAAGTGGTCTGGATGAATTTCTAGTCCACAAGGATATCATGTAGGCAGACTGCTGTGTCGCCCAGTTTAGCTCTGCTACACCATATGTACAAGTGTTACAGCTCTGACTAGAAAGGTATTCTGGCTGTCGGAATGCAAGGAATACAGAAAAGACACACGACACAAAAACTTCACACAAAATATTTACTGGGGAAAACTCAGGAGCGGCTAGCTGCCTCTGCGAGGAGGAGAAATAGCGGCAAGCTGAGGAGAAGGCAGGCGTGTATAGGGCTTCTTAGGAGTGGAGTTTCCCAGGGTAGAGATTCCCAGGAAAGGTATGGTAGGATTCCGTGTCCTGAGCTTGGAATGAGCTCAGGGACTGGTGGGATTCCCAGTCCCAGACCTGAGCAGGCTTTCTGAGCTATAAACATGCCCCGAGCCTTTAAGTTACCCAGTTAAGATGAAAGCATAAGGAAAACTGTTCATGCTAGAAAAGGACAATTTTGAGAAATTAAAACAGATCGCACAGGGCTGGAGATGACTCAGCACTTGGGATCACTCATTGCTCTTGCAAAAGACCTGGTTTCTGGTCCCCAGCACAGGCCCAGTGTGGCTCACAACCACATACAACTCCAGCTCCCTCCCTCTTTTCCTCTGGTAAAACCAGTCAAACATGTGATACATGGACATACATGTAGACAGAACATCATACACATAAAATAAACATATAAATGCTTAATGCATTAAAAACAGATCTTATTGGAGTTTAATACACAAATAATTTTGTTTCAACACCAGTATTCCTTGAAGATGAACAAATTGACCTATCAAAACTACTAAGCATATTACTTTGATTTTCTTTCCTCGGGAACTCATTATAAATTCATGGATGGTGCCGACTAAAATGTTCAGGGAAACATGGGTTTTAGGTACCCTTTCATTTTAGAAGACAATATAAACATTCTTTCAACAGACTTTACATCTTAACAAACTAATACAAGGATCTTGTTTTATACTACAACCTTTTCACATTATACAATAGTTAAAATAACCCTAGCACTGGAATCTGAGTAGTCATGATTATCACTCTTTCTTTTCCAAGTATGTTGTTTGGCAAGTATTTATTTGCAAAATGACATTCCAGTACCAAGTCTTACTTTTCAGAAAGTGCTCTACTTCATACATGACCGCAATTCTATCATATCTAAATACAATGATCTTTCTGTATAAGGCTCCAATGTGCTTACCAGGTAATTATTAGTAACAGTCATGGTAACTTATAATAAACCTTTATGTACCATGAACTTTCAGAGAGAAACAAAATGTTGACACTTTACAGAATCATAGGCCCTATGATATGCATGCCACAGCAGTGTGGTGAGTTAACACAATTAAAACTGTTGAGTTTATTTAATACCTAGGAGAAAAAGAGTTTCTTTCTTTCAAGGGCTATAAATAAGAAATTGTAGATGTCATCTTGATTCTGACAGTGACTCAACCATATACTATGACTATGGAGGGAGAAATGAGGCAGAGTAGAAGCAGGTTCTTATAAAACTCAACTGCTGACCTAAAGCTGACTCTCCAGAAGTGATAAATAAGTCTCTATGTAGACATAAGCAACTTCGATTTTCGTTAAGATAACCTACTTCAGGAGCACAGAGCTGTAATCTCTAGGTCCATAAGGCCACTCGCCTCTTGAGATACTATCAGCATGGAACATGGTGAATGCATACATGTGGGCCTTTTGTACCTAAGGTAGGACTCTTGATTCAAAGGATTTTCCCTGGCTCAGAAACACCTTGCTGCTCTAGCTGACATACCCTTAAAAGCTACAGCAGAACCTCCATTTTTCTTAGTTCTCTTTCCTGTGGGTGAGACCTTTTGCATCTGTTACTACCCCTTTTAACTTTCGGGTTTTCCTCTAAAAAAATCACATGCATATCCAATCCTGCCTTATCTACTCCTTCACAGAAGACAGGAACTAAGAAAACAGATCTCCCCCAGCAAGCACATGGTGGCTCACAACCATTTGTAATGGATTCGATGCCTTCTTCTGGTGTGTCTGAAGACAGTAACTGTGTACTCACATACATAAAATGAATTAATAAATCTAAAAAAGAAAAAAGAAAAAAACAAAGAGGAGGGAAGGAAGGAAGGAAGGGAGGGAGGGAGGGAGGGAGGGAGGGAGGGAGGGAGGGAGGAAGGAAGGAAGGAAGGAAGGAAGGAAGGAAGGAAGGAAAGCGTAAAAAGATAAAAACAGATATCCTCTCACTTTTGGCAGAAAGCTCATCTGGCTGTATTGAGGCATGTATTAGCCACCGAACAAAGGCCATAACAAAAAGGACTTGAACTAAATTATTTCTTACCTTTAAAGAAATTATTTGTAAGGAATTGGTGTGGCAATTTATAGTGCAGAAAACTAAGCTATTTCTAATTTGTAGTTTTGTTATTCTCCGTAAGTTCCAAATGGTGGTATCTAAGAACATCTTAGATCCTGCCAGCATTCATAAATTCAACCAACCAGCTACAAGAACAGCACAATGCCAGAGCTACTCCTATCTACCTGCTTCACATGGTCACACCAACTTACCTAGGGAAGAGTGAGTATTGCTAAAGGACTTACCTCTAACAGTTGAGCTCTTGCTATTTATGGTAAGTCAAAATATCAGAGCGACCAGCAGGTTTCAATGTCATGCAAATATTAGACAGAAATATCAGTAAGTACCCCCTTCCTTCCTTCTCCTCCCCCTGCAGTGACAGGAGTGAGCCCCTGCCTTTACAAGTCTAACGACTGCCACTGAGCTACACTCCCAGTCACACTGCAAACTCTTTGCTTTATTTTGCAATACAATTCGGTATGTTCACTATCTTCCTATTGCCATGTGAAGCCTTGATTAAAAAAAGAATATCTGTAAAGAATATGGTTGGGTTTTGTGGTAATCCTACTCACTCTCATACATAAAATGCTTATCAACTGTTCACACTAACTACAAATCAGCTACCTCATATAAGCACCCAACCAGGAACCATCAAGTAATTGTAGAGCTAGGTTTTCAAAAACAGTAGTAGTAGTAGTAGTAGTAGTTTCAGTAAACAGAGAGAGAGAGAGCGAGAGAGAGAGAGAGACAGAGACAGAGACAGAGACAAAGACAGAGAGATATTAAACTATAGAAAGGAGAGAGAGGAAGGGAGATGGGAAAAAAGAGTATAGTAAAATAAAGTTGGTCACTACCTGGAATTGACATCCCCATGTCCCAGCTGGCCGTGCTGCCCATATCCAAAGGTATAGACGTCTCCGTTTTCCATGAGAACCACTGAAAATAATAGTTTTATATCTTTATTATATGCATTTTACATTTCTATCAGAGCAATACTGAGAGCAGTGTAATTTCCACTGTTCAATCTTTAGTCATAGAAGGGCATTAGATGGGAGGGCACAGTGGGGCAAGAACTATAGGGAGGGAAAACTAATATTGCAAGCCATGACAACACCATATTGAAGCCTACCAAATAGATGCCTCCTAAAATAGACACATACAAAAACAGATTAAACTGAGCTATCCTATAGTGGGGACAGTATCACAACTAGAAAACACACTGGCAAAATAGTGATGATGCCAACCGTGAAGATGATGACAAAGCCAGAAACCCAATGCTGGAAACAGGTTTTCTCCTTTTGAGTTGTTCTCCACTGTTGACACATAGAGCCCATCTAAGTATTAAAAGCTACTGTCAGTGCTCTTAGTTCATCTCTAGAACTTGATGGTAAGACCCTACTGCTAAATACACTATACACGCTTCAACTACATAAAATGAAAAATCCAGCAAGAGTTGGCCTGACAGCTCCATCCACCTTGGCTAGCTTTCAGGGTGCTATGTACCCATTACCAAAAGGGAAAGTAATCAAAACTGTTACCCACGGTAGAGCCCTGTGAGCCACAATGACTCTCTGGGGATGATATTCCCACTGGTGCAGGAGTGGCATGAATGTTTTTGTTGTAACCAAAATTCTGATCGGATTTAAGACCCATCCTGTTAAATAGAAACCATACTTAGCAGGGCAAGCCTGTGGCTAGAAAGGTCATGGGCCACAGGGAAGAGCTGCTCCCATTACTTTGTTTAGTAAAAACAAATCCTAAGGATTTTGGCTAGACACACGGACTGTGGCATTCCTCAGTACCCATCAGAGGAGCTTCTTCTTGCAGTGGATGGCAGTTAGCAAACAGACGCACAACTGGTCAGCCTACAGAGAATGCAATACTTCAGAGTGTTCAGACCTAAATGGGGACATCAGTATCACACACCCTTCCTCTCAAAGGCTCAGGAATCTTCACAGGACAGAGGGGAAGATGATTTAAAAAGCTAGACGTAACACATGACTACAAAGAAACATCATTTTCCAGACACAAAGGGCAGATGTACAAATGGATTTTCAGTGATTGATTGTGACAGTATGAACAAGACCCATAAAAGTCCAAACTAGACAAAATTCTAGCATGAAGCTGGGGAGGTGGGCATGGAGTCCCACAAAAGCTGATAATCTATTAGCATTTGATAGCTGTTGGGAGAGGGAGAGTAATTTTTTTTAAGGATGAGAACCCTAACTTCAGGGCAAGTCCCACTTTGAAGAGTCTTTGGGTAATACAAATTGATGGGAAGGGAGGGAAGGAGGGAGGGAAAGAGTAAGAAGGAGGGGGGAGGAGGGAGGGAGGGAGGAAGGAAGGAAGGAAGGAAGGAAGGAAGGAAGGAAGGAAGGAAGGAAGGAAGGAAGGAAGGAAGGACGGACAGAGAGACAAGAAGGCTGGGTGGACAAGGAAGCAGACCAAGGAAGACTCCTAGGAATCCTAGTCCTTGTGAAGCACAGGCAGGTGGATCTCTGTGAGCTCCAGCCTCATCTAAAAACTGAACTCTAGGCCAGCCTGGGTACACAGTGGGGCCTTTCCTCAAGAGAGAGAGAGAGAGAGGGCTTATATAATTCTACATTTAATGAAAATTAATCACCTTAGTACTGCAGAGTATTTTATAGGTCATAAATGTACGCTTCTCATAATATACTCTAAACCTCTTATAAATACCTCTTATAAATAACAGTAACATTTAATGATATATGTTAGCCTGTCTTACTAATGTGTAAAGACATATAAAATCCTGTTCAATAATTTAGAACATTTAGAGGTTGGCAGGTAGGATAGTAGTCTAGACAATTATATACATCAACAACATAACAGAGCCTAAGGCTTGCCAATGTCTTCTCAAATAAGAAAACATATTTTTTAACTTTTGAGAAAGGTTGAATAGTGCAACCCAAGCTATTTAAATGCAATGTCAATAATTTATTGAAAATCTAATTATTTTGATCATTTTATTAATTATATACATTTCTAATTCAATAACAATAAAACATGAGACAATATTATGAAAGCCATAGGATTTTAGGATTAAAAGGCATTTCAGGAATGATTTCATTTCCTTTAATTTCCTGAACTGAATTAGAAAATAGGTTTATCAGCAGACAAACTAGAATTTAGATCTTTTGACAAGTATAACACTCTATCATCATGCTATAGTTTTTTTTTTTAAAGATTCTTTAGTGACAACAAAACAAAACAAAACAAAAACCCCATCGACTTGAGAGATACGGTGCCTTGTCATGCAGGTAACAAGCAATGTTTATCAACTCTAAGCAAGTTAGACACAATGGTAAAAATGCAGTTATACCCTAAGGTTCCAGCTGCTACCTGAGTGGTGAAATCCACAGCTGACTTGTACTGCTCGGAGCTCACAGTCAAACCTCACAGAGCCTGGAGGGTAGGTGGTGATTTTGCTTGCGTCCTTTTCCCCTCTGTCTCCACTTCCATCTGAAAGTGTTAACATGCACAATTATACAATTATTCATATTCATAACGAAATTTAAATCAGTTTACTATGGAAGAAAAAGAGAAAAATGTTAAAAGGAATGAGCAAGAAGACCCTGTAGTTGTTAGAAGAGATAGATCAAGAAGCTATCATTAAAGAAGCCAGTCTGAATAGATATATAGTATACTTCTGTTATAGCCTACTAAATCAGTAAAAAATAAAGATATGATCTGGTAAAATCTAGTAAGCTAATTAGCTGTGTAATGAAAATGCACAATTAAGTAATAGAAATAAAATTTTAATATGAAATTTAAATTTGATATGGAAGAATATAGTCTGAATAAAAAATAACTACATGCAATGTCATTTAACAATAATTTTACTTAGGAATACTGTTAGTGATTGCTAATTTAAAAAATCCTAGTAGACTCACAAATGACCGATTTCTTAATCAGCTCTCAGAAAGGCTGCTGCCTTTCTGCCCACCAGGATGGCAACTAAACTTAAAAAGAAACTTGATAAAGACCAAAGAGCTTTCTTCAGGATCCTGCAGTTCAATGGCCTCTTCTTCCCCACCGTTCCTCTACCTTCCCTCTCAGTGTTTAGTGTGGCCTCCCTCACCTGCTGTAAGTTAGCCGGTCCTCTGTCTGCGCTCCTTCCTTCTTTCTATCTTTAGTTTGTTCATTGATAATTTTCCCTCCCTTTAGGCTTCTCTCAACCACTGCTTTCTATATTTGATATAGAAATTATATGACATTCTAACCATAACTTCCACATTCTAGAATTTTAAAACTTGAATTTAGAAATGTGTAAATAAGACACATAACTTGTTTTTTGAAACAAAAACTATACATTACAATCTAGAATGTGACCTTTATTTTATCAATAGTCAAATTCCTTTCATGTGGTGTGTATGAAATTGGAAGGAATTCCAACAGGTCACCTGGGCTGAACCACTCCATTGTGGCACAGAAACATTAAACAAGTGCATTAAACATGCAGATACATATGTTAATCTATAGCAAACAGTTTGAATTCTGGATTTTATTACCCTCTTTAAAATATTAAATACAAGAACATTGAATCATTTAATTTTCATTTTCATCAGTAAATCATTCACTCTGATTTACTTTTATCAATATTTAGTTAACACAAACTTGTCCTAAAATATGACTTTCTTTGCTCTAAGTGGACTTTATCTTGAAAACGTTGAATACTTTCTAACACTTGGACAGTAAAACCTCACTAGTTCAGAATAGCATAAAATGGGTGGGCCTGTGTGACTTAATGAAGAAGTATTAATTACAGAATATGTATGTAAAAGTTCAGTTTTGTTATTGTCAAGCAATATAGATTATATATTAAATGCTACAACGAAGAAAATGTATTCACATACATTAAACTTCAAAATAGGCTGACATTACATTAAAATGTACCATAAACATGAAATTCCTTTAACATACAAGAATTAACTGCTGGACCCAGAGGCTGAAGGCACGTTGAAGGAATCCTTCATTTCTTGAGCCCTTGGTTTGAAAAGCTAGTGATTTTAGACAGGATTCCCCTTAAAAGTATGACCCTGAAAATTCAGAGGAAGAAATTACTTTGAAATTTTATTTAAAAATATCATAAATACTACACCTGAATTAGTGAGGGGTTTTACTATGACAGGATAACAAATAATACCTCTTTTGCTAAATATTCTAATGTGAGTTTGTTAAATCAAAGAAAAAACAAATTTAGAAAGTTCAGTATTTTGTTGCAGTTCAGATAAAATATATTTTTTGTTTAAAGGCTTCTCTTTCATCTTGGAAGATAGTGGATACACTAAAGGTCTCAAACAAAAAGGAATATATATTTTCCAAGAGTTATCTATTTAAATCAAGTACTAGATGGGAACAAACTTTCTAACTTTGTCATAACTGGCAAAATATATACTTATTGAAAGAAGTGTGATTTATGATCTTTCCAGACATAATAAAACATATTCCACTATATAAATGTATTT
Source organism: Mus musculus (assembly GCF_000001635.26). Taxonomy (NCBI): domain Eukaryota; kingdom Metazoa; phylum Chordata; class Mammalia; order Rodentia; family Muridae; genus Mus; species Mus musculus. Next base: position 103,264,828 of record NC_000080.6, read on the forward strand.
TGTCCATTTAGAAACTTCTACCTTGACTTGAATATTGTTCTCGTTCTATGAGTTGGAGGCTAACAGAGATACAAATCCAACAAAAGATGTACAACATCACAGAAGAAAAAATTTTCAAGGCCTAATAGTTTACTAAATAAAATTGATATGAATAAGACAATGAAAGATTTTATTTGATGTACAACTTCTACTAGAAGTTTTGCTAAGAGTTCATATAAACACCCTATATGTAAAACCATACCTTAACTACAGATTGTGAAAGTATTAATAAAAGACAGTCTTAGTCAGTCGCAGAGTTTGTAAGCACACACACATGCATAAACACACACATACACACACACTGGGGTCTTCATAGAAAAAGTGATATAATTATAAAATTTGAACATTTTTAAGTTTTGAAAAGAAGTACTTAGTAAACAGCCAAAATGTAGTCCAAATCAAGAATCAGCAAGTGAAATTCAGAAATGTCAAATATGTTGAAGCTCAATACTCAGAAAAAGATAAATGAGCAACCAAAAGACTTCATTTTGTGTTACGATAAATAAATAAATCTGAATAATCGTATAATGGTCTTCTTAGCAAGACCATAACTGTCTTTTTCTAATCAATGTTCCTATGATATTAAAACTGACAATTTGGTAGATATATAATTAAAACATGGCATTTATCTTCTCTGAACATATTTATGTAGAAGAAAAGAAGACTTGGCATCTGAAGGATTATAAACTTGAAATTTAATTTTTACATAAAGTCAGGTATTTTTTTAGCTAACCTAAGTTAAACAAACCTAAAAGTGGTCTCAGAATACGGTGAGTGCTTTGAGCAAAATACTTAAATTTAAAAGACCAGGAGAGGTAGCTCCTGCAATATCTTAAGGACTTGATTTGTGCCATAAACAGTGCAAAACTTCCAGTGCCACTGTGGATAAAGTAGCATACGGATCCCAGCACGGGAGTCACAGCCCGGGAGTCACAGCCCGGGAGACACAGCACGGGAGACACAGCCCGGGAGACACAGCCCGGGAGACACAGCCCGGGAGACACAGCCCGGGAGTCACAGCCCGGGAGTCACAGCCCGGGAGACACTGGGCCTTTTGCATTACTCCTCCCACTTGTAAAACATCAACAGTGGTGCACACCTCACAAAGTTCTTTGGCAGATTAAACAAAGTAATTTATGCAAAGTATTCAATTAATATTTACCACTGTTGTTTGTTATTGTTTGCTTTAATCAACGTAGCAGTCCAACAACACAGTATTCTTTGACCATTTTACTAAACCGTAAGGGTTACCAACAAGTCCAAAATCATAAATGATGGAACTAATTTAGATTTTGGATATTAATAAGGCTCATGTGTTTTTCCCATTATCAAATCACCAAATTGTAAATCTCTAGTAAAAATAAACTATTTACATATTTAATGATATTGCAAGTCTTGTATATCAAGAGAGTCCTAAAATAGAAAGCAAAGCATGCCACTGAGAGTTATGGTTGGATTCATGGATTTCTATGTGCAAAAATTACACATACATCTCATATTTTTAATATAATCTTTACAGCAATATAGGTTGTAAATTATTCTTACTTTTAAAATAAAGATACAGACCCTAAAAGGACTACCAAATATAGAACAGCTGTGTGGTTTGAGTAAATGAAAGACATAGCATGAACACTGAACCCCATTAAAGCTCATGCTTCCACTATACTCTTCAGCACTCTTTCAAGGTTTGCCTTTGCTTGGCCCAGTGAATGGCACTATTAGGAGGTGTGGCCTTGTTGGAGTAGAAAGTTAGCTAGTCTTCTCCTAGCTGCCTTCAGAACAAGATGTAGAACTCTCAGCTCCTTTGCTAGAACAGTGTCTGCCTGGATGGTGCCATGCTTTCTGCCATGATGATAATGGACTGAATCTCTGAACCTGTAAGCCAGGCTCAATTAATGTTGTCCCTAGGTTCTTGGTCATACTGTATTTTTACAGCAATGAAAACCCTAAGACACATTCTCAAATAGAAATACCAGAAAATGTCAGGCGGTGGTGGAGCATGCCTTTAATCCCAGGCAGGTGGATTTCTGAGTTCGAGGCCAGCCTGGTCTACAAAGTGAGTTCTAGGACAGCCAGTGCTACACAGAGAAACCCTGTCTCAAAAAAGAAAGAAAGAAAGAAAGAAAGAAAGAAAGAAAGAAAGAAAGAAAGACAGAAAGAGCGAGCAGAAAACACTCCCAGGTGCTTAGCACCATGTCTTCAGCATGTCACATCAGCTGCTCTAAGATAGAGTCTAAGACTATTTCTTGAATAATTCAGATGTTCCTAACTAGGTATGACATATCAAAAAACTTCCCTTACTTTGATATGTAGCTGGAGAAAATGCTAATCCAAGAATCCCGTAGAAATCTAGTTTATGACTGTAACCTACTATATGTGATAACAGAATTCCACTCTGTGATTCAGCCTTAGCAGTGGAGTTTTTGTGATCACAAACTGCCATCCTATGAGCATCTCTGAAGTTCTTCAACTTCGCCAGGAGCTCTCTAGCTTTCCATTTTAGAAAGCACTGTTACTAATAAATCGAGTTTTTAGCCCATGTAAAGTCACAGGTCAGAAACTGTAACTGTTGTCATCCTATGTTTATCAACATAATTATATTTAAGTCAGAAGATAACTAGCACAGTGAACTAAGTAAGAGGTAAACTAATGTCTAAAGTACTTTTTAAAAAAAGTGTATAAAGGGGAAATATTAAAATACAGTGAAAGGCAGTAAGAGTCGTCAATAGAGAGGAATAAAAGACAGGAGAGTGAATAAGGAGCTGGACAGCTAGCATAGTGAGTAGGTAGACAGCAGGAAGTGGGCAGCTAATATTTCGTATAGATAGGACACCGTCTCCTAACCTAACACTGCATTCCTCTTGAAGTAAACAGATGAAATTATCTCACTTTATAAAACCAGGAATATATATAAATGTACAAACCTGGTTCTGTAATATCACCTCCTTCTCAAAGAGACTGTTATAGATCTACAAACACTAGTCCAGCGCACACGGGAGTGATTTCAGACTCTCATTTTGCTTAAAGGTTCTATAGCTACTAGTCTCCAACATGGAAAAAGTGATTGAAATCTGTAACACTGGTTTTCGTTTAGTACTATAGTCAAAACAATTTTTCAAGTGTGGTTTGTAATAATATACTAAGATTTTAATGTATATCATAAAATTGAAATATTTTGTTCTACTTTATGTAAAGTTTTAGAAGAACTCACCATCATAAATTTATGGAGAAAAGAGATTAAGAAGGTCTGTACTAAAAGTGGAGCATGATACCATAGAGTCTGGCAAATAGCAAATAAAATTTACATAATTTATTCTAAATATTTTGTAAAAGTTTTATGTATATATAAATTGCTTGATTACCCAGTAAATAAACACAAATCTGATCTTATAATAAGTAAAATAATATATTTCTTATAAGTAATAATACATCTAAAACATTGTTTCTACTATACATATTATATATTTATACTATATATAAACTTAATCTATATATTTAGTTTAAAGTCCCTGCTTTGTCTACTTTGAAGCTGACTAGGGCAGATAATCAAGAGCATATGACTGCCAGTTCTCACATGAAAGTCACTTTTTAAAGACAGGTTAAAGGTCTCTAGGCAAAAGAAAAAAGCAAGGTAGACATAGTAATTCGACCAACCTGTCTATATAGAAAAATGTTTTAAAACTTCCAACAATCATCAGTCCCACCTTAGGCATTTTAGAGAACAGCAAAAATAAGTTGCAATAATTCTTAAGTAGCCAATGAATGATGAGTACCTGTTTCACATGCTAGGATTCAAGACACAATTTAGACATAAATAAAAAATTGTCTACATTATTAGCACTTGATATTAACCAAGATACAACTGGTTGTTTAAAACAGACATAAACATACTTCGGAATGATTATACTTAGCCCAGAGCTCTGCCTAAGAAATAGTGATGCAGGAGGCGATTCCTGGTCTCTCTCTGGTTAGAACTCTGACCTCTCGGAAACTACAACACATCTCTAAGCTTTACTCTCTATTTATAGCTTTCCACCTGGCCTTCAAATAGCAAATATTTATACATTCTTATATGTTATTGCCATTAAAATAGCAGAAATGTATTGGCAGTTTTAACAGTTTTACACACTATACTCCATAATTTTGTAAATATTAACAGTATTAAACTAAAACCTTACATTGTGATCTTCAAAAGGCAAATGACAAAGAATAAAAATGATATTCATTACCTGTTTAAAGCTATGAAAGAGGAAAGCAAATGAAAAGACAGAATGCAGAACACATTCCTTGTTGCAGTTCACAACAAGAAAGAGAGAAGGGAGCACCAGAGCCACAAAGGACAGTCCCACTTTGACATGTCCTTTCTCCTCAGGCTACACCACAGAAGCAGAGCAGAAGAGTCAGTTTTGTGCATTTTCCCAGAGACAAAATTCCATCGAGTGGAAGAAATTTGGAGAGCATCCCACCTAGGTGGTAAGGAAGACCAAATACCTTTGTGCTTGTCCCGTTTATGCTTTAGCTGAGCTGGATGGGATCTGAGTCTGGCTAGTGCCTGTTCTCGGTGGTTCATAAAAATAGGACCAGCAAATACAAGGGGGCCTGAGGAGAAACATTTTGCATGTGCATAGAAAAGCTCACAAAAGGAAAACACTATAATGAACAAAAATAATTAAAGCTCAAATGCATGAGAAATTTATTTGTAACTGTTTTGGACATTCTACTTTTCCCAATTCCTCTTCCCAATAACTACTTCAATCCGACACATTATTATCTCAAGTACAGTTTATAAAGGAAAAGTCCAATCTTTTATTCTTATAAAGACTGGGCATTTACACATAATCTCAAGTGGATTACTAGAAGTTATACTAAAATAATCTTTAAGGCATTCTTGATACCATATCTTAAAGATTAGTAAACATATATTGAATGATAACAAATTTGTTTCCAATTGAAATAATAGTATACAACAGCATTTTAAGTTAACAGATCTCTAACACCTTTGCTATAAAACCAAGGTAAACTTGTCCCTGACATCTATCTGTCTGTGTCCCACATCTGTGGGAACAAGGATGACCTGGACTGTGTCTCATACTGATAGTGGAAAGGACCATCCAATTCAAGGAACATTTTAAAAACATTATCATTCATTAAACCATTTCTTTCTGAAGCACCAGTATAAAAAAACATAATCACACATATTTGTTTCTTCTATTTATTTAGTTCTTAAGAAAAATATCTACAGTCAAAATAATTTAAAAATTTTTTTGTAAAGATCACTTTTTCTTGTGAACACTTAGTTGAAAAGAAAAAGAAATTTAGGTTACATTTGAAGGACATAAGAACAACAATCTTAAGTTTTAGCAACTTCAACAAAGCCAAAGTTTAAAAAAACCTGTAAATTTGAAAGTTAAATTACTAGCATCTGAAAAGAGAATTATGAAAATATATAAGTGCTGACTATTTTTTAATAAAGCATTTTCACAACTCTCTAATGCTCTTCATTTTAATTAACTTTTCTAATGATGCAAAAATTAAAACTACAGTCATAATTACTCTTCTAAATAGTTTAAATATAGGGTATCTTTAGTAAACACGAAACAAAGAATGAAGACATGTTGATTCTGTTCCCAGAAAAAAATGAGCAGCACCAATACTTTGAAAAACAGAAAAATATTTTCTTTGATTAATTATAATAGAAACAAACAGGTTTAATGTTAGGAGGATTAAGTATTATTTTCCTGTAGTGCAGTAAATTCATATAAATTGAGTTCTATTTCTAAAGGAACCAAAATACATATTTCAAAAATGAACTAAATATCTTATTTCCTCATTAGGTATTGTCATTATTTGATTTACTAAAGAAATTAGCATAAATACTGTAAAATACTTTCCACCTATAAAAAAGAATATTGAAGTAATAATTTATTATAACATAGCAAGCTATATTACCATTTTCTGATTTGGGAGTCTGATGGAGATATTTTTTACATAGAAAATACAGCTATTAATTTATGAAGTAGTTTCTCACTAAATTCAAGCTTTTAATAATCTTCTGACACAGGAACACTGACAGTACGTGCACAATCATGCCTGGAAAACCCGAGGCTCTCAACAGCATCGTAAACTGAAATCACTTTTCCCAAGTACTGACTTGATTATTTATTTAGTCACAAAACATTCAGTTATTGTTTATGTAGCAAATACTAGGTACTAGCGATGAAATTATAAAGACATAGAAGCACACTAGGAAGAATCAACTATATGATATTATTAGTGCAATAAAAGAAGTCTGTATGTCACTAAAGGTTGAAAAGTCTTATAATTAATTTGGTTGACTCAGAAAGGTTTCAAAAGATGTGGTAATTCAAGAGAGATGGAAAAGACATTCCAGTTAAAGATTTAGAAGCACTTTTGAACATTAAACAGTATTGTTCTGTCATTAATAACACATAAAGCCAAAACAGAAGGTAGGCATGCAGTCATGAGATATTAGTTTGTGTGCCTGGCATGACAGTACTCCTCTATAATTCCAGCACTTGGGAGTTTGATAGAATCAATCTCCATTCTAGAGGTAATCAGGAATGCCTGAATTGTTTTCAATCAACTAGCAAAGATATTCCAATTTGGACTCCACTTAAGAGAACAACTAGGTGTTGAGATTTGGTCTTTTGCTATGTATTATAATGTTAAATACTGCCCCCCCCACCCCAAAAAAAAGCCTGGTTGTCCCCAGGACAATAGAATCTGCACATAGACCCAAGTGATGCTATGTAACCTGGCCCCCGAGTTATCCTGATTAGTGAATAAAGATGCCTACAGCCTATAGCTGGGCAGAAGAGAGATAGGCAGAGGTTTAACTTTCTGGGATTGGGATGGGAGGAAGGGATCTGGATAAAGGAGAGAAGGAGAAAGTGGAGAGAGGAGAGGCACCATGGGATAGATTCGTGAATCATGAAAACATGGCCAACTGGAATTAAGAGCAGCCCAGATGGAACATAGCAAGCTATAACTTGGGGCTATTGAAAGGGAAGTAGACATAATAGTACAATAGGTATATATCTGCCCAGCTTTAGTGCTGACTAAGGCTTATAAATATAAAGGTTGTGTGTCTTTATCCGGGAACTGATCAAAGGTGGGGTAGAAACCCCTAGTCTGAGATTAAACACTTACTACAATTGGGAAATAAGGCATACACACACCCTGCTTCAAGCATCACAGTCTAATGAAGGGTGGTGTTTACACACTACCAAGTGGGAGGTTTGAAATAATAAAAAAGCTATCTAACAGCTCACATTATGTATGTATGTGTATAAAGTAGATTATTTGGAGCCCACTCACAAGCATGTAAGAAGCATGTAGAGTGAATGACAGCATTAAATAAGACAAGCTTTTCAGCAAAGTCTTAGTGATATACACTAATAATTTAACTGTTATTCTTGGGACTGGGGAGATGGCTCTGTAGGTAAAGTACTCACCATGTAAGCGTAAGGACCTGAGTTAAAATCTCAGCACCTACATTAACAAGCAGGCATGGCAAGACCAAGGATGAGGCAGAGGGAAGTGGCTACTTGCCTTGAGATAAAAAGGCAAGCTCTATGTTCAGGGGAGAGACACTGTCTCAAGAACTGTTAAGGCTGGAAAGTCCCTGAGGAAGCCATCCCAATGTTCACCTCGGGCACAAATGCTTACATGGATACATGCCCTGCAGTTCTCACTTATCCTAAGGAAAATTCCTTCAAAGTTGAAAAGAAATTTTAGGTCAAAGGTACTTATTTAATTTTATCTCATTAATTGAGGAAAAATCTAAAATAACCCATACGCAATTAAAATCAATTGAAGGACTATGGAAAGCCCTAAGTGGAAGAACATTAAGATATTAAACTGCAACGTACACAGCACATTTATGCAAAAAAGTATTTTGTGCTGTTTAACAATGAGATCAAACTGTCCTTGTGCAAAAATTAAAAGAAAAACTAATAAAAGGGGCACTAGTGGGAAGCATGACTCTTCCACAGTAGATGCTCTGTGCCTCAGGCATCCAATGCCTGGGTAAAGCTAGAGCTGCTCTCCGCACAGTTGTAGGTTTAACAATGTTCATTTCAACAGATTTCTCAAAAGCCTAAGAAGAACCCAAGTGTCAACCAACCAATAACAGTTGCATAAGTTTGTGATGCACTTAGGAGAGTCTACTGACTGAGCTAATCTGTATTTATTCTAGACTAGAACTGACGGTGGGTTTTTGCCCTTGTATCCATCACAGCAGAGCGCTTTGTGAAGGCTGTGTGCCTATGCTTGATTAGGACGTGGCAAGGAAACAAGTGAACTTTATAGCTGAACCTCACTTCCTATACTACTTCAATTATTTTATATGCAGTAAAAACTTAAATAATAGAAAGCATTATTAAAAGGACACAACAATCTACATTACAGAATAAAATCATCTAAAATAATAAAGCATCATATATAAAATTATGAAAGAAATTATAACAAAATTCTGTTTCTATACTCACATGAAGAATTATACAGATTTTTAATAGATACTTTCTAAGTCCTTCATATAGTCTAATTTTAAAATACTTTTATGTGGCATTAGAATTTAAATTAATACTGTATTCATGTATTAAGTCAACCAAGCAATGCCTTTAGAGTCTTACCAATTGTAACTGCAACTTGGCTACTTTCTAATAAATTTATCTTTATATCCTCACTTGTGTCCAAACAGATTTGTAAGTATCAAAATGGAATCTCTTTTATTCTTGAGAAGCAGCTGAATATTTTTCTTTATCAGAATCAACATTTTACAATGAGAATCAAAATGTTGTAAGAAAAGCAATTATGTCAAGGACAGAGATATGAAAATAGCACTTAAAAGAAAATAGACTATTTTTCTAATTCCAATTCTTCTCTAATTTAACAATTACTTACAGCTTAGCCCATGCTAAGTGACATTTTCACACAGGTCACTAATATACACTATGGCCTTATCTGTACAGTAGTACAGCTAGGTCATCAATGTAAACTATTATCCAACTGAGGTGCCACTGAAAGTGACAGCATTATGGGACAGCTTGTGTCATATAACAGTACTGAATTGTACAAACAGACCTACAGCTGACTAAATAGGCTTTAATATAGAGCTAAGTTCTGAATGTTGATCAACTTTGAAACAACAAAGGCAGACTTACAATATGAGAACAGCATACCAAACCCTTAAACTACATACATGGGTATAAATTCATCACTAATGAATGAGTAGGAGTGGGAGCTGCAACATTACAATTCTATTGTTACTGTTCTTGTGTGGGAAACCAGAAACAAGCAACCTTCTCCAACAGAACCATGACTGTTCAGAACTGAACTACACGGCCTAAAATACTGGCTTATGAGTTTGGCATCACTGGAACCCCCTAGAAAACTTGTTAAACAACATTTTGCTAGACCCTAATATCCAAATTTTAGACAGGGTGGGTGGGGCCCGAGAACTGGTCCCTCTGATAAGTGCCCAGTTAACAATGGTCCCGGTTAAGACCCACTGTAATAAGCGCTACTTTGAATAACATCTATGAAATTACTGGATTTTGTAGGTCAATTTATGTGAATCAAACTAATGTATCAAAGAATAAAAAACAAATAGCAAAGAGACAATAGCCTTAAGCAAAAATACCATTAATGTAAGAAATAAATTGCCATGTTAGAGACCTACAACCTACAAATTTTGCAAACATTTATGAAATGTAAAAATAACAGCACACCCACAAATCCATGAAATCCTTTAAAGGCAATGACTTTACATGCATAAAGCCAAAGTGGCAAACACTCATTCTACCAGCCATCACTGCTTCTGTTTCTGGAAACAATAATCTGTACATTCCAAAAAGTTTACAGGTACGCCAGCTATTACTTATTGTACTTCATATAACAGAACTAAGAAAAATGAACAGTGATGGTAAGAAGTTACCATGAGTTTATGAAAAATATATAAAAATGGTAATAAATGTATTTCTATACCAAAAGTTTATACATTCCGAGATGCACTGAAAACATACAATGCCAATGTATTCTTCCAAGTAAGAGTCTGCCTCATTAAATCACACATTTTTAACATTCTTGTCACAATGTACAAAGAGGTTTTGTTGGAAAACAATTTTAGTAACATAATATTTATTTCTGTCTTATTCATACATTTTAAAATGTCATTTATGTACAATTAGTATTAAATATATTTTCAGGTTAAGAAACTGTCCTAAACAATAAGGAAATAATATAAGCAATACATCTGTCTTTGCAAATAAACATGACTTTCAATTCCTTTTTGTAAATAATCTTTTTGTATTAAAAAAAAAAAGAAAGAAAGAAAAAGAAAGACATAAAAATGTCACAATCATGCACTGGATGGCTGGACAGCATAATGATATTATACCAAATGGCAATGACGTGATCAGCTATGAAAACAGACCTGAACAGCCTAGGTTAAACTAAATATGGACCTATGGTCAAATATCTGTATTTGACCCAAAATCTGAAGACAGGATTGATACGATCTGTAATTGTCATTGGCAATGGCATTTACATTTTCCAGTGGTACATCCTTTTATCTTTTTTTGTAACAGTCTCACTGCAGACAGGCTTGGAATTTGTAGCAATCCTGTGTTAACATCAGGATGCTGAAATTATAAGTATGAGCCATCATGCTGAGCTACCCAGCACACACTTTACTGCAGTTGAGGAGTACTCTACTGAACTAAATGTGTTATTACTAACATAATTATAAATGCTGTAAATATGTTCACGTAACTTCACTTGCTACAAGAATGTTGTAAACTTTAATACTTCTTACTAAATGAGGATATTCTATAAATATTTCACTTGCCTCAGTTAAAGTATGCAAGTTTCCCTATACTTTTTCTCTGTAGTTATCTTACCTCTTCCATCTTCTAATCTGTGTCTTCTAATGACACGTTGCCGTTTTTCTTCTTGTCTTAACTGAAGATGTTCCTCAATATTAACCCCCGGTACAGGGACAGCTGAATAATTGGCCAAAATAATGAAAATAACATATATCATATAATTTGAGTATATAATAGCTGTACCTATACAAATATGAATAAGTAAAAGCTAGCAGAAAACCACCTTAAACTTAAAATTTTATTGCAAGAATTCTTATATAAGCTGGGCAGTGGTGGTGCATTCCTTTAGTCCCAGCACTCAGGAGGCAAAGACAGGCAGGTTTCTGACTTCAAGGCTGGTCTACAGAGGGAGTTACACAACAACCAAGTCTACACACATAAAACCCTGTTTCCAAAAAAAAAAAAAAAAAAAACAACCCCCAAAAGAAATTCCTACCATAAAAGGTTCATGAAAAAAGTATCACCCATGATCATATCAGTTACCAAAACAACAATGTTCATGTTAACCTTAACTTTAAAACAATATTTAATAGAAAGACTTTCAACTACTAGAATTATTGAGGTGAGGGTAAGATATTAAACATAATAAAATAAATTACCTAAAAGGAGGTCTAAAGGTATCATTTCTTTCACTGCATCAAGAATCCCTCTTTGTCTTGCTTCTTGACCGTCCAACTCTCTTGCACATGCCTTGCAACATCCACACACGGCACAGCCAGATTCCCCTGAACCACAACCACAGATCCTACGTAGAAGCAAACAAACAAACAACAAAACACAGGCTTAACGGAAATCCTCTAATTTTTTAATATTCTTTTTTGTAACCACTTTTCCAATCTCTTGTATTGATTTCAAAGAAAAGTAGGAATTTTAGAAAAACAATGAAAAGAATGTGTTATGAGTCTAATGATTCTAGTATATTTCTACACAAAATCAAAATAGATGCTACAACTAATTATAAATGGCCATTGTCCTATGAGTTTTCTCATGAGTGCAGGAGTGTTAGGACTAAGGACCAGCATGGGCGGTGGCTGGCACTTGCACCAACTCTGTCTCCAGGAGAGGGTGTGTAGGCCGCCTGCAGTGATAGGCCGCAGCCTTATCAGCAAAGGGTCAGCTCTGTCTCTCTCCTCAGTCTTGATACATTACCATGTCCCATGCTTCTCTTCTCTCTGCATGTAACTACCTAATCCTTGCTTCTGCTTTGTCACTATCAGACAAACTGAAAAGCATATAACATGTCTTTATCACTAAGTAAAGAAAAAATACTCCCTGAAGTCGGCTACCAGGTTAGTGAAAAACTAACTTCTTTGTAACACTCTTCATAGATATAGAAGTCATAGCTTTAATTACTCACTAATTGGTCCTTTGAAACTTTTGATAGCCCTGTCACATTCATGGTAATATAGAGTTTTGTAAAGGGACAAGAGACAAATGCTTCTAGCAGCAGCTCAAATGGTGTGGCTGCTAAGTATCCTGCAAACTGTGAGCTTTGAAAAATAAGGATCACTGACAATGTGGAAGATCATGTCTTATGTTGATATTTGATGCAAAGACATAGAATAAATAAAAACACAACCCTCAAAAGACTAAAAGCCTTCACAAAAATTGAGGCAAAAAAAAAAAAAAAAACCCAACAACTAAATACTACCAAATGAAATAAAACACGACACAAGATAACCACCCAAGGTGGAGCGCCCCCTGGAATGTAGCACTAGAAAATGTATAAATCATATACCACGCTAAGACGATAAAGGAGGAAAATGCAGAATTTTCTCAATCTATATAAATTAACTTTTAACAAATTTAACATACTTCATTATTTAAGGAATTCAAGAAACTAAGAACAGAAAAAAAAATCCTTAAACACATTCAGAGCCACAAATGAAAACATACAATGAACATTACATTCAATGAAAGATGAAAAGCACGTCTTCTAAGACTAGATAAAAAATTAGACTCGCATTTGATTAACATAATACAGCATAGGTTACCAGAGCAATCAGGAGGGAAGAAAAAACAAAAGATATCCAAATCTGAAAGAAGTATTGTTATCTCCCTCTACATATAATTTCATCATTAGAAATCTCTAAAAATCTTATACAGACACTGAAACGCTAAAAGAACTGGTAGAACTAATAAAGAAACTCAGAGAACTGGCAGGAGAGAAAGGCAACATGACTGACAGGTGGCATTTCTTAACATTAAAGAAAACTCCAACAAAAATTACACTGACAAAACCATCAGAAAGAATAAAAAAAAATCAGCAATTAATTTAACCAAGAAGGTGAAAGACTTGAATAATGAAAACCACAAACACTGGTGAAAAAAAGTTAAGACAAATAAATAGGACCACATCCCAAGTTCAAAGATAAAGACTTAATATTGTTAAGATGTGAGAATCACCCTATGAAGCCTACAGATTCAATGCATTCCCATTAAAATAAAATCTTAATGATATTTCTCACATGAGTAGGAAACATATCATAAAATTAAGAGTTCCTTAAAAAGCCAAATAATTTTGATAAAGAAATACTATTCTTTGTGATTTCTAAACATATTAAGGCCACAAGTCTGAAATGTGAATGATGCTGGCCAAAAGAGAAGCTTAGAGGCCAAAGAAGCAGAAAGGAAGCCCAGAAACAAATGTTCACACTAATATCCAAATGACTTTTTGACAAGGGTGTCAAGACCACTAACTATAAAAAAGACAGTCTTGGTCAAGAAACTATGTTAGAAGAATACCCAAGATGCAGTTTGCAAAACACATGAAACTCAAGAAGAAGGAAGAACAAAGTGTAAATATTTCGATCCTTCTTAGAAGGGGGAACAAAACTCCCATGGAAGGAGTTACAGAGACAAAGTTCAGAGCAGAGACTTAAGGCATGACCATCCAGAAACTACCCCACCTGGGGATCCATCCCATAGACAACCACCAAACCCAGGCACTATGGCAGAGTCCAACAAGAGTTTGCTGACAGGAGCCTGATATAGGTGTCTCCTGAGAGGCTCTGCCAGTGCCTGACTAATTTAGAAGTGGATGCTCACAGCCATCCATTAGACAAAGCACAGGGTCCCCAATGAAGGAACTAGAGAAAGTACCCAAGGAGCTGAAGGGGTTTGCAGCCTCCTAGGAGAAACAACAATATGAACTAACCAGCACCTACAGAGCTCCCTGGGACTAAATTTCCAATCAAAGAAAACACATGGTGGGACTCATGGCTCTAGCTGCATATGTAGCAGAGGATGGCCTAATCGGTCATCAATGGGAGGAGAGGCCCTTGGTCCTGTGAAGGTTCTATGCCCCAGTATAGGGGAATGCCTAGGCCAGGAAGCAGGAGTGGGTAGGTTGGGGAGCAGGGGAGGGGGGAGAGGACAGGGGATTTTCAGAGGGGAAACTAGGAAAGGGAATAACATTTGAAATGTAAATAAAGAAAATTATCTAGTAAGAAAAAATAGAAAGAAATTAGGAAAGAAAAAAAAAGGAAACTATGTTAGAAGACTGGATATCCACATGCATTATAATAACATTAGGCCTCCATCTAATAACATTTACAATATACAAAAATCAACTCAAATGGAAGATCTAAAACTATAAAGAAATTTTTCTAGGGGTCCTAGGTAAAGGCCCCAGCTATGAAGCCTGTTGACTTGAGTTCAATCCCTGTACCCTGTGAGAAAGAGGTGACTCCTCCCATTCATGCTCTGACAGCCATGTGTGCGTCAAGGCATGTGCACACCTACAGCATTCACAATAAATGTGCTAAATTTTTACTAGAAGAAAACAATTCATGATGTGTTATGTATGACAAACTTTCTTGAATTGAGTAATACTTTTAAATATGTCACCAAAAGCACAGGCAACAACACAAAACTAAACAAGTTGGGCTTGACGAAAGTTAAAAATCTTTTTATATCAAAAAACTGCCAACACAATTAAAAGGTAGCTCATAGACATCATTTATTTCGAATCACGTACTCACACACCGACCAACTATAAGTCAACCAAAAAGAATAAAGAACCCAATTCTCCTGGCTCTCCTGGCTTCACCAGGTTCTGCTGGTGTAAGACTTGAAGGGGTAGTTCTCCTAAGAGCTACAACTGCCTACAAAACAAAGAAGAGGTGCTTAACATCATTATTAAGGAAACTCAAATCAAAACTACACTGGAGCCATTTCACATCTCTCGGGATGCATAAAATCCAAACAAAGAAGACAAAACTAGGAAGAACATGGAGAAACTGCAAAATGTATGCACTACTAATGGAAATATAAGATGGCAGTTGTTGTAGAAAACACAATGAACATTTCTTGAAGGATTAAAACATGAATTAATATGGTTCAGCAATTCCATTGCAGTAGGCATAGCCAAAAGAACTCGATGCACTCTCTAAGAACTACCTACCCGCCTACCTAAGTGCACAGTAGCAATATGCACATGCGCTTAGATGTGTCCATCAAAAGGCAAAAGGATAAGAAACACATTCACTCAATTTGTCCTGAAGGAAGGAAATTCTGACATGTATGGCAACATGGATGAACTCTGAGGACGTTCGAGTAAGTAACATGAGCAAGTGAAAGGAAGCCCTAGTACCATGTGCTCCACTTGCGTGACATCTTTCCAGTAGTCAAAGACAGGCAGACAGAAAGCATGAGGGTAGAGAGAGGAGGAGAGTGGGAAGTGGGAATGGCTGTTAAAGGAATATAGTTAGTTTTATAAGACAAAAAGCTGTGTGTGTGTGTGTGTGTGTTTTTACAGCATAACAGTGTGAAATACTAAAAAACATTGAATTGTATACTTACAAATGATCACAATAGTCAGTTTTATGTTACAATGCCTTGAACCACCAAAGAAACTGTAGAAAATGCCTAATTTTTAAGTGTATTATAAGGTATGTAGTAAGAATTTTATGATGACTTAAATCATCTCTAAAAGTTCACAGTACTCTGGCATTTAATATTATCTTAAATTTATTCGAATATTTATTTTGGTCATTAACAAAAAATATTTTAATTGGCTAAGTGTTAGCAATGAAAATTGTATAAATATCTGTGGAAGAGCATTTAAGAAAAATAATTTTAGTAGGACACAGAGAATTCAAAAGTATGTCTGCATTTCTGGATTCTTTATTCTGGATCAAGCTTGAAGTTTGGGGGGCTGATTTTTAATGAAAACAGACTAGGAAAGGTTTGAGAGATTAAATTCTAACACTGTTTACAAAGAAAAGTTGGATCCTTTTACATAAAAATACTCAAAATAAAAATTAATTAAAGATAAATAAGTTAGGTCACTAAAGTAGAAAATGGTATCCAACAAAGCACCACAGAATAAAAATTACCTATTCGTAGAGTACATTTTTTACTTATGCTAATAAAATAAGCCATGCCAAGAACAAGAAAAAGCCTGTGGCTGCAGTAAGTGGTAAGCCTGAATCAGGGGTTATCACTTGAGCCTTGAAGTATGAGGCCAGATTGACCTTATCTCAAGCAACACAATTTAACAAAACAAGCCTGAAATAATATTTCAATAGCCTTGAAGGAAAATGGCTATTGTATACAATCTACTTATGACAAAAAAAGCATAAGTCCAGAAATACAATCACAGGAGATGCTGCCAGGAATTGGGAAGCATTACTTGATAGCTAAGCATTTGCTAAATAGTAAAATCAGAGACTGAAGGTAGTTTTCCTCAAACTAGGCTTTTCTTCACAAAATTTCACTCCCACCCTAAATCAGCCAATTATCAGAAACCTAGTCTTAAAAAAGACAACCCTTTATGTGTTATATTACCTATAAAATGTAAACGTGAAATTCTTCTAAAGTTCTAGGAGAAAATTCTATTATTTGATGCACCTCACATACTAACTTAGAATTGACAATAATTTAGAACCTTGGAGAGGAAAGGTTCATTTCAGCTCACAGTTCCACATCACAGAGGGAGGCCATCACAGAGGGAGGCCAGGGCAGGAACCTGGAGGCAGGAACTGACATACAGCCCATGGAGGAGTGCTACATCTTGCTCTTCATGGTTTGCTCAGCCTGCCCAGGTGTGGCACCATACGCAATAAACAAGATTCTTCCACTCTGAATCATTAATCAACACAATACTCCACAGACTTGTCTACAGGACAATCATATGGAAGTGCTTCCTCAATTAAGAAGTCCTCTTCCCCAGATATGTATAGGTTTATATCAAATTAACAAAAAAAAAAAAAACAAAAAAAAACAAAAAACAAAAAACAAAAACAAAAACAAAAAACTAACCAAGACAAACCCTTAAATCAAGAATCTATAAGAAGATGGACAGATGGGTGGATGGATGGATAGATAGATAGGCAGGCTAGATAGATAGACAGATAGGTAAGCAGGATATCATGTTAGAGAGAAAAAGAATGTATTTTTACTCAAGAATCATATAAATTTGATAACTGTACTAAGAAAAGATCAATAAACATTTCGCATTAAACAAGCTTAGGAAAAAAACAAGGCCCTAGATTTGAAGAAAAGTATAACTTAATTTTTAAGTAATGGCTTCGATGAATCAAATGAAAGGAGGCCAAACATAAAGGTGACTAAATTAGAACACAATATAGTAGAAAATAACTAAGAATTCAAGTTTAGGCTTGAATGTGTAGCTCAGTGGTAGAGTACTGAACTGGTATTAGTCTGAAGCTCTAGGTCTGAAACCCACACACCACTACCCCAATACACGGGCACATATAAAACGTAGGTGGACACACTGTGAGATAGCCTGAGACACAAAAAAACAAAAACAGAGGGGAGGGAGAGCGTGCTTATTTTCTTCCTAGGAAGTCTAGTCCTACCCTCCAGGAACTCTGTCAGGACGGCCACTGCTAACACAGCTGGCGCCGTAGCCAGTGCAGTCTCCACACACGGTGCACACCATGCACTGCTCCAGCTTCCACTTGTGCATGCCTGGAGGGCACATCATGGACTTCTCGTCTTTCTCATCCAGTTCTTCCTCCAGGTCTTCATCCATTGCTGTTGCCATATTTTCAACTCCAAACCCTGTATGACAATTAAATTTATAATTGTATGTGAATTATTTCCATATCTGAAAACATATCTCCCAACTTAAAAACATACGTGAAACCCTGCTGTAATCACAGTGGTTATGTATTTACTCAATCTATTATTCCTCATCCAACTTACTCATTTATCTCTTATCTGTAGCATACCACCTAAAGAAAAGCCACTCAAGGTAACTATGTCTAATCAAGAACTTCGTTCAGGGATGCAGGATGCTAAGCTGTTAAAGGCTAAGCTAACAATCGAGAAATAGAGCACAGCACATGAGGTCTTCGTTTAGCTTTGTCATCAGTGAACAATATAAAAAATGAGACAAGCAAATACCAGATAATTTTGGTTAGAGCTAGAATATGCAATTCTGGTAGAATTCTGGTATCAAGCACAATCTTTACTAGATTTATACATAGTAGTATTTAAGAGTCAACAGCATAACTATTGTCTTTGAATTAATCTGTATATTCAATAAAATACAAAAGGACTCTTATTCATATTTCATAATTTAAAATAAAAGATCCAAGCTAGCTACCTGAAACATAAACAATTGTTTTAAAAATGCTAACTATCTTTTTAAAAACTAATATAGTTATATACACAAATGGGACCAACACTCTACCTATCAAAACTGGTTCTTGTAACCTATTTGAATCCATGGTCAAGCAGACCTCAGAAGAGATGCTCTTGGTTTGGTTAATAAATTGAAAGTTTAAACCTCGAATGATTGAAGTTTATCATAGTCCAATGCTTAGTTCTGACTGTATGAACATATCTTCTCCCACTGCTTTAAAAAAAAAAATCAAAGATAGTCAAAAATTGAACTAAAGAATACAGGCAATGTTGGTAACAGCTAAAAGTAAAAACCAGAAGCAACAATTAACTAAACATACCATTACAAGCAAAGATCAAGATCACGACAGCAAGGAAATTGAAGGATAAAACATCCCTTCCCTTCAACAGCCTAAGAATTGAGAAGAAGACACTATGAAAATAGATAGCTACAGTTTCACCTTTCCCTAACAAAAGGCCAGGGAATAAGAGCAGTCTGAGCTGTCAAAATACTCATGATTAAACTAGAAGGGCAATACTGTTGAAAGACTACTGCCAGAAAGTAGTTAAAACTGAAGGTGACAAGCATATGAGAAAAATCTCCTTTCCATGAATAATTCAGTCATCAAAAATGTTACAGAAGAACTATTAATTAATGTAGATTTTTATAATATTAAACAGCTAGGAACATTACTTCTTCAAAAAACAAAAATACAAGTATTACAGGATATTTGATCAGGCTGTGAACTCTGAAATTGTGTTGTTTGCTGGAAAAAATTGTTTCTAGATGTGCTCAGCCTCAGCACACACCTTCAATCCCTCTGACTGAAATACAGACTCACTCTCAGCACACACCTTCAGTCCAAACGATGAAGGCAAACTTAGTCTGTAGAAGGAAGCACTCATAAGTGAGAGTGATGACTAATTGAATGGCAGACAAAGTGATGAATCAGAAAAAGATTTGACAGAATAGGATATGCACACTCTCAGAAGAACAGAGAAGAAAGGGAAGCTACTTGAGAGGCAGCATAGAAAGGAAGGAAGGAAGCTATGTAAGGAGAGCACTGCAGGAGAGGACAAGAGAAAGGCAGCAGTGAGGGTGAGGGACAGTTGTACAGAGACAGGCTGCAGAGAGAATAAGCTAGACACATTCTCTGGCTAGAACCAGCAGGAGAATGACAAGGAGCCAAAAGACTAGAACACATCACTGACTAGTATGACGCCTGGGAGAGTAGTGCAGGAGGGACCAAATCAATCTGCCTGGAGGAGTTTGAGCCAGAACAGCTGAGTTAAACCAGCCAGAGCACAAAAAGAGATAGAAAAGGTAATTTTATTATTTAGCAGTAAGTTTCGGAGGCTAAAAACATTCTAGGATTAGAGTAGATTGTATGGGGGCTAGAAGCTTCCAAGACTAGGTCTACTTTAGCAGACAGATGCGATAAATAAGCTTCAGGCCAATAAAAGTTACTATTACAATAAAGCCTATTTTATTTTTGCAGTGATTGACTTTTATCATTAATTATTATCAAGTAAAAATTTAGGGGTTTTCTAAATTTATAAAAATCAAAGAGTCATTGTTTTTAATTGTTATGTATGACGTTTGCCTGTGTGTGTGTGTGTGTGTGTGTGAGTGTGTGTGTGTGTGAGTGTGTGTGTGTGCATGTACAGAGCATCAGACCTCTGGAACTGGAGTTACAGATGGTGTAAGGCACCACACAAGTGCAGTGATAGAACCTGGGTCCTCTTAAAGAATAGCAGGGCCTCCTAACTGTTGAGACATCTCTTACACATTTATTTTCGAAAAGAGTGGGATTCTTCACTCTGTTCTAAAAGGCGAATGAAAAGACAACAACGTTCTTAATATCCGAGCCTTTAACTCCTACCTTTCCCTCCTTGGTTCATAGCACCAGTGTCTCGTCCACATTGTCCTTTATTATTTACACCAAATGTCCAAACCTCTCCATTCTTCATTAAAACACATGTGTGAGCTTTACCCATTGCTACCTGAGTTACAAAATGGCCTTTCAAATCAGATACCAAACCTAGAAAAAAGATACAAAATTAATAAAAACAACAAAATATTCCTGTACCTAGAAGAACAACTTTAATGAAGAATTTCCTGGACAAAACAAGTGACCAAACTCCTAGTAGGTTATCACCAAATTAAAAAAAAAAAAGCATTAAATGTAGTTTCAATAAATTTTAAAATGCATTCATACTTGGGACAAAAACTTATGGTAACAGCATTTCTAACTGACTTCTGCCTGCTTGCTGCAAGTACTAACAGGTTAAACAATGAGTACTCAGAAGGACCAGCGGCTCTCAAACCCAACTACCAGCACAAAGAAGTCATGAACCTTTACTGGCTTAAACTTACCTAAGCAGACAAATAGCAAAACACTTGGAATGGTATAATAAAACAGTATTGTTTTTTATAAACCTGTAAGGCTCTTCAATATAGTAGATTTCACTGTACAATCACGTTTATGTATCTGCTTCCTGTGCATGCATTCAAATGCACCTGTGTCTATGATGCACACGTCTAGGTCAGAGGGGAACTTGTGGGGCTTGGTTCTCTCTTTTCAGCCCCTGAGTCCTGTGGACAGACTCAGGCTGTTGAGCTTAGAAGCAAGCACCATTGCGTTCTGAGCTCTCTCAGCAGGCCACAAACAGTATTTTTGAACCTCTCATAACTTTCTTCCACAGTCCACTCCAGTATTTCCTCAACTTCCCTTATGTTCCATTTAGCATGATTTTTACACCCATGTGCTACACTGATTACTTATTTTTGCAATAATTTTAAAATTACAAAGGCATGCTGCTTAGCCTCATTAAGTAATAATAACAGTAAAAACTAAAGAGTTTTATAAAATATATCAAAAATTTCATTTCCAAAAATTTTGGTGGTTATTTAAGTTGAAAATATTCCTAATTTCAGTATTATATTTTTCACTTGAAAAATGTAATAATATTTATTTAACAGAACAAAATTTGACTACCTATAATAGGTGATTATACAGTGAGCTACTACATTCTACATTCTAGATTCTATGCAAAGCATTTCTTACATGTCCTTTCTTATAAACTTACAAAACTAAATTATGAAA
Organism: Mus musculus; assembly: GCF_000001635.26. Taxonomy (NCBI): domain Eukaryota; kingdom Metazoa; phylum Chordata; class Mammalia; order Rodentia; family Muridae; genus Mus; species Mus musculus. The sequence goes on from NC_000080.6 coordinate 103,286,474, forward strand.
CACATTATTATCATTTAGCCTTTTCTTAAAGAAAGTAGAAAAAATGAAAAATCTGAAAGTTAGGTAAACTTTGTCCAACTAAAAAAGTTAGTAATAAATCTGACTCTGTATATAGGCCCTGAACAATAGCTCCTTAAGTCTATCACAATCAAATGTCTCTCAGACTGCAAAGGGGCAGGTAGACATTGTCTGTCTGGCCCACCTTACATGTAAATGTTCAATTTCTATCAGCATTTTAGCAAGCAATAGTTATATAGATATTATTTTTAAACTATTAACATGCTACTCCTGAAGTCACTCAAACAATTTCAGCCCACTGAGAATCTGAATGTCCCCACACTAAGTCAGTATTCCTATTACCTGGAAGCAGTTTCAGTTAATGATTAACTGCTCTAAATTGTCTACGTTTGATTTCTTCATCCTTGGGATAATCACTTAACTTTATAGTCATAAACTTCATTTACTCTGCTCTCTGTTTTACATTATAGGTCTCAAACAAAATCTCCCCAAGTGGGATGACACACTCACTATAATCATTTCTAATTACTAGAAAACAATCCAGCGACCAAATAGTATGAAGTTATAGATTGGAGTTTATAAATATAAAACTATCTAGCTACGTCTATCCCTCGTTTCCCCTCCTTAAGTTTCAGTCAGGTACCTGTTTTATATAGAAAACAGTAATTAGCAAGGGAAATAATACTTCCACATTGTCTAAGTGAGGAAACTTACTTGAGCTATCAGAATAAATAGCATCTTTTCCAAACATGTATAGTTCTCCATCTTTAGAAATAACAGAACTACTTCCATTATTGCAGGCTGTATACACCACAATCTTCCCTTCCATTTTAATAATCTTTTTCGGCTTATAGGGCTTTGACTGCCGTCTGCTCTTAGCTAAAAAGAATGAATAAAATGAATATACGGAAATAACAATGATTTATATATAAAACCAAAGAAAAGACACAAACTGTTTTCTTTGTTACAATTCTTGATACACTTTATTAAGTCTCAGAAAGCCTGGGCTTAAAACCACACAGATTAAACTTGCTAGCCTCATGAAGTCAACTAATATTTAGCCTGTCAAATGCCACAAGCACACATACCATCTCAGTCCCCTACACACATACTTATATCCTCTCCTTTTGATCTCCCCTGATAATTAATGTATGCTCTTATATTAGATTCTGGAAACAGTTTCTCATTCATCTAACAGATATTAAGTGCTATCCCAACTCAACCTGATTATAAAGGTGATACACATATAAAATAGAACAAATAAACAGAAGCATGGGTGATATAACAAACTACTATTCTAAAAAAATTCTACCCATGAAACAAGCCAAAGATGGAAAACATCGACGAGCTGTTGGTTTGATTAATCAATTTTCTGCAAGCTTTCAGAATAAAGAATCTTGTTATGCTATAGCGTGCCTTTCATATGGATTGACACCTATGCTTATGTGAAGTAACTAGTTTACATGGATGTTTTCTATATGTTCAAGTTTCTAGGAGATGGTAACATACTCTGTGGCTTTGTAAAGTGTTATTCCCAAGGCAACTTTTATTTTCACATAATTTTCCATTATGTATAGACTTTAAAAGACGAATCGCTGTAAGATGCTACTCTAAGGATTATGAAAAGTTATTTAAGAGAGAAAAATGATGTTTTAAAGAAGGATATAAACAGAAAAAAATACATCAAATTATTTACTTTTTCATTGCTGAGCAAATGATTTCCTAGTAGATAAAGAATTTCATAAGCGATAATACTATAAACAAAGTTACATAAGGTTTATCTTCACTTTGAAATACATAGTCCTTACCAAGTGTTCAGCTTTTTAAGTAATCTACTAGAATAAGTAAATGAAACAAAACATTACCAACCACCTATTCTCAAACAAATAATCGCATGGCCATAAGTATGAAAATTCCTTCCTGTGATCTGTAGTGAGACGGGCACCTTCCTTAGCTCATCGTTTACTGACACGCACCATCTAAGCTGCGAGGCTAGTGCTGCTGAGATGACTCTACACTAACTCAGAAGTGCCAACTCTCAGCCAACTTACTTGACTCTCCATCTTCTCCTTTGCTTGCAGATCCTGTGAAGAACACACTTCCATCCTCTGCAACTAAAAGGGCATGCGAGCCATCATGTCCCACAGAGAAGTGCACTATCTTTGGAGATTTGGTGATTGGTAACTCAACCCATTTTCCTGCTGAAGGACCACCTTGTTTGATTCCAAGACTCTGGTACTTGCCAGTGTAATATATCTTACATGTTAGAGAGGGAAGAAAAAAAGAAATTAGACTGCCTTTTGGAGTGGTGCACCAGGTTTTACAAAACTGTAAAAGTTTCCATATTTTATTAAAAGGTAAAAAAAGAACTCAATATTTTTTATACTATTCAAATTTGGTGATCTGAACGACAGAAAAATTGACCCATTCAAGCTTGCTTTTTCATATGTATTCTTGATATTTACAATTTTCATGTTTATATTCCCATAAACACTCACAGAAAAATTCATAAAATCTGTTATTAATTTTCCAAATTTACATAAAGCTTCATTAAGTATATGCCTGATAATTTCTATTTTCAGAATTTCCTTACTTACCTTAATTTCTCTTAATATTTATTAGATAAAAAAGAAACTCCAATCTATGTAGGCTAACCTACACAATCTACACGTTACTTAAACATGCTTCTATGGTATCTTAATTAGATATCTTATTATGGACATTTTTAGAAATTTCTGCTTTATCATTTACAGAATAACAAATACAAACTTATAACTTCAAAAATTATAGGAATTCATAATTAAATACTTTCAAATATATACCTTTTTATTCATAATTAAATACTTTCAAATATATACCTTTTTAAAAGTTTACAAATTTTTAAGGTCTTAAATGTCACTACTCTTTCACAATATTATTTTCAACATGATTATGTTTTACCACATAAAAATTTATGACAATATTTAAATATGAAAATGATCTGAATTATGTAACAATTTGTACTTTTTCATTAAGCAGAAAATGTTAATTTTGAACAACATGCGTCACTTACCTTTCCATTTGCTGTTTTCATTAGCGCAAATTCTCGTCCTGCACCGAGTATGGCTGACTCTTCATCAAATCCTGTGCCTGCGATCAAAACAAGACTAATAAATATGACTGTATTTCTAATACTCATAATCCTAAGTACAGCATGCAATCTATGAAATAATTTCAGTCAATTCAATTAGTATTATTAAAAATAAAAACGGCCTAGTCATATATCTGGAGGACAACTAGCCTGAGAGCACCCTGGTCTGCCTAGGAAGACTGTCACAGTGCGATGAGACAAAGCACAGGGAAGCCCACGTCTGCCCCATCGTCTGCCCCATCGTCTGCTGACTTACACAGACGACGTCTGCAGCTTCAAGAGAAGATGAGGCTGTTCTATTACTATCAACATTTACAATAAAACATTTAAAAACTCAGTGTCAACAGTAGTCACTGATTTAAGGTATTAAAAAATATATACATTGTTATGGATTGGAGAGATGGTTCAGAAGTTTGGAGTACTAGCTACTGTTCCAGAGGACAAGGGTTCAATTCCTAGCACCCTCTTGGCAGCTCACAACTGTCCGTGGCTCCAGTTCTAGGGGATCTGACACGGCCCTTACACAGTCATACATGCAGGCAAAACACCAATGTGCATAAAATAATAAATATATATTTTTATTAAGCATCCCATGTACTAAACATCATTAAATGTATAAATTTTATCTCATGTGATTTTCATAACTTAGTGCCCACTGTTTAAATGAATAAATACAAAATTAAAGATTCTTCTAACACCTTTATTTGGGATTGAAAAAATATGAAGATAGCTGAATAAAATTTTCAGATTCTTGGTCCTTTGCTTTTTGATAAAAGAAAAACCCCTAAATTAAAAAAAATATGTGTAAATACATGCATATATCTTCAAACCACAAATTACAATTTTCTATATAGTACATTTTATGATGTTTGGCCAGTAATATACACAACCAATAATTCTGTGGGCTTTTTAAATGGAAAATTTGAGCTCAGTTTAGCATATTTTCCCATGGAAGGGAAGATACAAAAAAAAATATATCTTATGCAATTAAAACATGAGATAAAAATCTAGTGTAAGATTATTATACTCCCAAAGATGAAAAAATTTAAAGGCAGATATTATAGAGTTTTCCCTAAGTTAGAGAACAACAATACTCAATGAGCAGTGGTACTAGATTACACTCAGCACTGTCTGCCACAATCCTTAAGAAATACCGGTGTATCTCATTTGCCCTATTCAAACTGAGCTGGAAAGTATTGTTGTCAGTCATTTTTCTCAGCACTTTCTAACACGTCATCTATTTTCAGGCTGTATTTCCTAGTTACCTCCATATATTAATCAAAAGTTATTCTACAGTAGTAGACAAAATAGCCACTAAATTATTAGCTGAAATGCTAAAAACACAATGATCTTTTTTTAAAGGAGTAAAAAAGAAACATTTATTTTGTCATCTTACTTATTATATGCAAATCCTTTTCCAGATCAAACAGTGATATGCCACAGGCGTGTAAGCACTTCCTGGCCAGTTTAAGCTGTAGTTCTTGTTGCAGTACAGGTTCAGTGCTTGTGGCAAATATCCTTACAACAAAGCCATCCTAAAAAATTTTAAAAATTAAGAATTAAAAAAAAATCAAGTATTGCATTGCATGAATCAGTCTTCAGTTAATAAAGACCCAGTAATTTAAGAAAAAGTGGTTTCATTTACAACAGCTATTCCAAATACTTACATCTCTTGAAGCAGCTATCTGGTTAATATATTCTCCATCAGTAAATAAAATATTTTGACCTTCAGTGTGGCAATCTATACAAATGAAAGAAAAAGTAATTATACTACACAACAATTAAGCAACTCATGAAATGATTTTACTCCTCTGCTGAAGTCAGAATGAGGGCTCTTCACATAATAAAAATAGACTTACACTCAAAAAGGGACTTTTTTAAAATTAAGAATTACAAATTATCAAAAAATAAATGATTCAACTAAGAGTTCTGATCACATTGTGCTTACATTTATAAAGCTTGCATAATTAAGGATCTGAGAGCCAATCTAATTTCAAAATGAATTAGTAGCCTATGATATAGTCTGAGAGTCGAACATGCACCATGGTAAACAAACAGTGTGGTTATAATCATTTCAATACCATCACATGCAATGTAGGCAACACTACCAACAGACATACACCACGGTCATTAGTGTCACAGAGAAATACAGATAGATCTAAGGCTTCTGTATTTAAGTCTACGGTGTCCAACTGCAGATATCCCTTGCTTTACAAAATGAAGGATCAAAACTACCTATATATTTCTCACGTAGAAAGTCAATGTCTGTTCCAGCATGTTTACTATTTACAATGTCCTAGATTTTCTAACCATTTATCCTTCTCCTATCTATTTATGGATAGCCAACAAATCTATACTCATTTCTTTCTTATTATCTCAAAATAGCCAAACATCTCCGCTACTACCCCTATTTGCCAGCATTGAACATATCTATGTAGAATGGTGCACTTTGATCAAACATTTCTTTGATCAAAGTAACGCACAAGCCAATTGTGACAAGGGATACCAGTATCATAGAAGGACACTGGAACATGTGTTAGTGACTGCTGCTAATAACACAAACTACAAGCAAAATCAACATCTGTATAAATTGTATCCTTTGGGAAAACAAGTATTCAGCAAGCAAATCTAAGAGCACACACACTTTCTACAGTAACCATGGAGAACTAGGATGAACCTCTCCATTAATCACAATACAAAAAGAAATTTCATTTCTCTTCAACATGAATCAACAAAACATAAAACTCTTTTTTGGAATACAGCAATGGAACCCACCCAAATAAGCTATATCTTTGCCCAAGAGCTTCATACTAGCATACTTCCTTATTATAAATATGCAAAACACAGGCAGACCCTTACCAAATAGAGAATTCAGTGATCACAAACTGGAAATAGAAACTGGGAGACAAGGCCCACTGGTAGCCCAAGAGACTTGGTAATCAAAGAGAGGAGAAATCGAAAGAAAGAGTTCCTAGTCCACTGTACAGAATACAAAGAGGCGCAAGAGAGACGCTGCTCAAGCTCTAAGCAGTAAGATTTTAAACTAAAAAGCAAAGAAGAAAAACTCATTATAATTTCAGATAAATGCAGGGATGAGGGAGTGAAGCGGCGCAAGAGTAGCAAAAAGGCCTCGTGTTCTGAGGCCACCTGTCACAAGACGAAGACAGCAAACGACACAAGAACACAATATCAACGTTACGCTGAAATATAAAGAATAAAACGATATTCAACAAGAGCCGTTCATCCATACTGCAGTGAAATAGCTGTAAGACTAGCTAGAATATGAAACTACATGAATTACCAATTACATTCATTTTAAACATGGTATTCAGTAAACCTAAAAACCTGACAGCTTGCTACTTCTCTTCTTGATGAAAAGCTACAGAGAAGAAGTGTCCCTTGTCAGGGAAAAAGCAAATGGCTTCATTGAAGAAAATGTAGTCCATGCCAAAGAAATGAGCCAATGACAACAGGCTTCTTCAGATTGACAGCTGAGGGCTGGGTCTTCCTTCCATGGCATGTTGAGAACTTCTCTTGATGCATCCCGTATCCGTGTATAACATTATAAGACAGCAGCTTCAGGAGTATGCCAAGCAACATCTGCAAGCTCGGAAGACACACAATATGGGACTATCCTCCCAAAGGTTGATTTGTTCTTCACTGTGAGCACAGCACGTATTTTTGAAACACAGAAAGCCACACTTGTATAGTTAAAATTTACATTTATGTTAAATGATGAAGAATTTAAACTGAATAAAGACATTAGAAAATAATTTTAATCGTGGAAAATAAATAAAATACCTACAGGTAGATATTTTTTAATTTTCCTTTCAGCTACAACCTTATAAATGAGCTGGACAGAAGTTACTCTTTTGTACCCATCTATTTAGGAGGACAGGTTTTGTCAATAATGAACATTTCTTCGATGACATTATCCTAAAATAATTGGTACAGAGACAGAGAGATAAAGTTGATCTTCCCCCTGCAATTTTTGTACCAAAAAAGAAGAAGAAAGAAGGAGAAGGAGGAGGATGAAATGAAGGGAGGGAGGGAGGGAGGGACAGAGGGAGGAGAGGAAGAAGGGAGGGAAGGAAGGAAGAAAGGGAGGGAGGGAGGGAGGAAGGAAGAAAACTGGAAAATAGAAAGACTGGAAGACTCTTGTTTTAATATATATTAATAAACGATAAAGTATAATTTATAACATTTAAAAATGTTGCAAACGCCTAAAGACCTGAGAACATATTCAGAGTAGTAAGTAAAGGGTAAGCTCAAAGTAGACTATGATCCATCTTTAGAACTGTGTACTGAGTTTAGTGGAGGTATAGGTATAATTTAAAATTCTCTTTTTAAATCAGCAGGGTGTGGTGGTCCACGTCTTTAATCCCAGCAGTCACGAGGCAGAAACAGGTAGATCTCTTTGAGTTCAAGGCCAACCTGGTCTACACAGCAAATTTCAGGCCAGGCCAGGCCAGGCCAGGCCAAGCAGAGCTGTACAGTGACAGTTGCACAGTTGTCTCAAAACAAAAACAAAAACAAAAACAAAAACAAAAGAATGAAAAAAAACCCCAAATCCAAAAAACAAAACCTTTTCAATTAGTAGAAGGTGGAAGAAGAGAAAAATACAAGGAAACTAGAATTAGGAGTGGCAATATAGTTAAAGTATGATATATGTCATAATGTATGAAAATAAGCCTAATGAAACTCATTGTATTATATGGTGATACCTGGAGATACTTCTAAAGTTAAACAAATGAAATAGGCCAAGACTTGTTTCGAGAGGAAATGTAGAATCTGAAAAGAGGTGTTATAGAATGATTTTGCTAGGCTGTCACGGACATGTACATAAAATGCTCATTTGCTTTATGATGCTGTCTATATACTATTTTGGGAAAATGCAGAAATAGAAAAGTTCAGTTCATTTTCTATGAAGCAATAAGAATATTTAGAAACTTGACAAGCAGGAGGGAGCAGATACCTTTCTCGTGCTGCAGAAAACCTGAGAGGAAGTGCCTCAGCACTTGGGCAGCATGAGGCACAGAGCAGCGGCAGATGAACTGTGCCCAAAGGCTCTGTCAATACTTTCGTACAAAGTGCACATGAGCAATGCTAACACTTTCTTGACCATTCTATGCCCGACCACTGCAAGTCTTTTAAAGCAAAGGAAAATTCTAGGGCACTGTTAAGGTGACTAATAATGATAATGTTTCTTGTACAGGGCAACTTAAGAGTTAAAGTAGTGATTCTAGTGAAAAAAAAACGAACAAAATAGCATTACCCTGATAACTGGGGGCTGGGGTCTTAATGGGTAAAGTTGTCAGACCTTGTAGATGTGTATGAATTTGGAAATAAATAGGAAACCTCATTGCACTTTGTTTCTGATGCCTAGTATTATGTCTTAACTTACTGAGGAGATAAAATGGCTAACATGTCATAATATTTAAAAACTCATTTGTAAGCAAGTACTAATCTTTGTTCATTACCATTTACATCTTGGTTTCTTAAAACTTGTGAAGAAAAGTATGACTAGTTAAAACCTACCTGGTAACAGTACAGTACCATCCTGTTCCAGTGTCTCAGGGCTTATTCTTATGGCAGTCATACTGTGGTTATTCAAATCTCGATATAATAAGTAACCCTGGTAATAAACAATTTTGATTGTGTTAAAGATATTTTTTCATTACCAATAGAAAAAGCAGCTGTATGTTTCTGTATTATATTTTGTTGATGTATAATAAATCAATAATGCTATCGAAAGGATATCAAAGATTAAAATTTAAGACACGGAGTCTACTTCAGATGGAGGAATTGAGGAAGAACTTACGGTGATCTTCTGACCTGCAAACACACATGCTACATGCATACACTCCCATATAACTAGCTCTCTCTCTCTCCCTCTCAAACTCTAAAAACTAAAACATTCCTATATCATTCCTCCATAAAACCTAAGTATAAATTAATGAGAAATTTTAAAGCACACTGGGTTTTAAAAGACACTCATTTTATTTTTAAAATTTTATTTTCAAACTATCTCAATATTGATATAGCAGAGTGATTCTTTACCTGTGTGGTGGTCTGAATGAGAATGGCCCCCCAGAGACTCAGATGTTTGAATGCTTTAGTCTCCAGTTAGTGGAACTGTTTGGGAAGGATTAGTAGGCGTAGCCTTGTTGGAGGAGGCATGTCAGGGGAGTAGGCTTTGAGTTTTTAAAAGCCCATCCCAGCTGTCCTGCTCTTTCTCTCTCTCTCTCCCACATCCTCTTTCCTTTACCCCCGTCCCCACTTCTCTCTGTCTGTCTGTCCCTTTGCCTCCTTACAAATTATGAGCTTTCATCTATTGCTCTAGCACCAAATCTACCTTCCTGTCACCACATTCTCCATCAATGACTGTCTAAAGCTGTAAGCAAGTGTTAAAAATGTTTTCCTTTGTAAGTTGCCTTGATCATTGTATATTCACAGCAACTGAACAGTAATGAAGACAAACTAACAATTTCTTTAGTTTTCAAACTACTTTCAAATGCCTCTTTTATCATTTTATGCTGACAACCAATACTGTTAGCTCAAGAGACCATGAAGTGTAGGAAATTTTTTCCATTTTATACTTCCCAGAGGAAACCTGGACTTTGTCTCAAAGACAAAATTACAACAAAATTATGTGCCCCTGAATCTTTCTGCCCATCTTTCATTTACTTTTTCTTCATGAGAGGATAAGCAACTGCATCTGATGCTGAACTAGTCCAAGCAGACAGGCTGTGTTGGTCGCAGCTGAGAGCACAGCCTTCAGGAGCTCCGTGAGCTTCCTGTTTCCTTACTTTGTGGGTTTCTATATGCATCTCTAGCAGGTGGCTGTCCACTGGTCAGGCCAAGTGTTTGCTAGAAGGGACAGGATCTACACTTAGAATGCAAGAGTTTATGGCAAGGAGCCCTAATTTGGTCTCAGGTCACTTATTCATTTTTAATTCAGATTTGTTCATGAACAAGGCTGTCTATGATTCTTATCCCTAGACTGCTTAAATGAGAACACCAAGGAAGGTGTTTTTAATTCCTTTTTAAATGTAAATAACAGAACAAAATAAACTGATCTGTCCTAAGTCACACCGTTACTAAAGTTCGGAGCCAGGCTTGAAATTGAACGACTGATGAATTCTGACTTTGTATTTTCCCTCCTGCTCTGTACCATTACCTAGCCATTTTACTACAAATACAGAATTCTTATACAAATTCATTCAACAAGTATGAGCAGATAGTTTCATTTATTGAGGATATTTGCCTACCTGGGCATACCCTAACCAAGACTTCTTTTCTTTTCTGTTTCTGATACGAGATGTAGAATTATATATATGGCCCTGTAAAATAACAAAAATTTGTCTATGAAGTGATTAATAATTATTAAACAATAAAAGTAATAAAAATACACATAATATTTAGTACATGCATCTCAATTATAATTTTTAAGTAAAAATAAAGTTTAGATAGTATTAAAGGGACTAGAACCAGGGTACAATCAATACTGAGTTATGGTTATTTCCGTTGTGATAAGAACAATAAATAGTCATATTACCCTAACTGTTCCACTGTATCCAGAGCCTATTTTGTATAATCCATCCTTGCATAACAAATAAAGAAAAAACCCATCATTCTGAAGCAGACACTGGTCATCTTCATCAACAGATACTTCTTTTAATGGCCACTTGTGCATTAAAGCTGCTTTCTTAATGCCATTGCTAAACCAGTCCTGGACTTGAATCTTTCCAACCAACACTGCCTGTACACTTCTCTGTAGTGAGTTTAGTATTGTTGGCACCTATTCAAAAGAGAAGATATAAAAAGACACTTTAGATTTTTTTCAGACAGAATAAAGATACTTGTACTATTTCTGGCAAAATAAGTTATAAAGATTGATCAAGGTTTGGCAGGCTTACAAAGGCACAAACTAAAACTTCATCTGTAAGAAGTAAAGCACTATTGCTGATGCTATGCATACATACGGGAGTCAAACATGGCTGTCCTCCCAGAGGCTCAACAAGCAGTTGACTGAGAAAGATACAGATATTTACACCTAGCCATTGGACTGAAGTTGGGGACCCCTGAGGTTGAATTAGAGGAGGCCTGGAAGAAGCTGAGAAGGAAGGCGACCCCACAGGAAGACTAGCAATCTCAACTAACCTGGACCCCTGGGATCTCTCAGACACTGCACCACCAACCAGGCAGCACACACCAGCTGGTATGAGGCCCCCAACACATATATAGCAGATGACTACCGGGTTTGGACTCAGTCAGAGAAGATGCACATAATCCTAGAAAGACTTGAGACCCCAGGGAGTTGGAAGGCCTGATAGAGGGTGGGAGGTACATCCTCTTGAAGACAGGAGGGAAGAGGACGGGATGAGGAACAGTGGGAGGGCGGACCGGGTAGGGGGTCAATGAACTGACTATAAAAAAATAAATAAGAAAAAAATTAAGCTCAGGCAGATGAGACTTCTTTAAGGATTCTGTTACTCACATTTGTAAATCTTGTCTATGACTTGTTTTTTGTCACTTTGATCTCTCATTGCTTTGGAAGTTAGAACATGTTAATATAGTCTGCTTTATTATACACTAGCTTTCTTATTCTCTGTACATGGCTTTTATTTTCTCTTTCTCTGTCATACTCTGTATAATTTCTTCCTCTTTTATCTTTAGCTAACTATTTGTGCTTTTGACCATATTACCATTATTACCCCTGCCTTTAATTTTCAAACTATTATTATTTGACTTTTCACTTTCTGGAGTTCTTATTTAATTTTTTTAAATGTAACTGTTTTATATTATGTTCATTAATTATAGTTTAAATATTTAGAGATTTTGCCAAAATCCATTTGTTATCTAAAATGATACAAAATTAAACACATATAGCTTAAATCAAATGCTGTACATTATTTATATATCAACCACAGAGAGATCAAAGTACTATATAATGAGAAAAGGCAGAGAATTTCTACTGACATAATGAAGGAAAGTACAATTTAGCATCTTTGAAATTTCTTAACAGCTAAAGCTATGAAATACCTGAATAGTTTGGCAAGCGTGACTGCCATTGTTGGTTAAGATAGCAGAGATGGCCTGAAGTGTCCTTCCTGTTTCTCCCCAGGAAGCCACCAGGCTAAAGAGGCAAGCACAGGAGAGTGCTGTGAGGGACTGCCCTGTGCTGTCATTCATCCCAGTACTCCGAACAGTAATTTCCAAAAGGAGCTGGAAGAGAGACTCTGTGGATAAAACAAGATTCAATTATATTCATTTGAGGTACAGAGCACTAAATGTACATACTTATTATATCTTGTTCACTATATATAAACTTTAAGGCACCTAGAACTATTAGTTTTCTCAAGTTTTTGTCTAGTTAACTGCTTCACAATTAACACATTTATATAACAAGGCATTAGAGAACATTTAGTCCTATACCTTACTTTTGTAAATGAAGTAATAAAATTTGTCTACGTTCATACAAATCCATCTTGCTTATACAAGAAACTCATCCTTAAAGTCACAGCTTTTCAAATAAGGATTATTCACTGTACTTTCATAGTGGAAGGAATGTGCCCTTCTATCTGGGCCCTATGAGCATATTTATAAAACCACAAGAAAAATGCTATAGCTTTAATATAAAAACTTTATAATTAATATAATTTATAAATAACATCTCACAGTAATAGAAGGGGCATATAATTCATTTATATTAAAGGACTCTCCAAGGACAGAGGACAAATAATTTTCTTCTTTAATGGGCAACACAATTGAGACCCAGGCAGATTAAAGACTTTCCCTCATTCATAAAGCTATGTAGTGACACAGTAGAAAAGAAGAAAGCATGACTGCTCCATTACCATAGCAAATCACCTGAGCACCACCCAGGACTGAATCAATCCCATCTGGGCGGTTCTTCAGCAGAAAGGGAAAGGGGAACTGACAATTCTTAGAAAGTAAAATAAGAGAGTGAAAACAAAAAACAAAAAAACCAAGTCAGACTGAGAGAAAACCTCAGGAAGATAAAGGAGGAAGACCAGGAAGAGGGGAAGGAAGAGTAATCCTTGGTAATTCTCTGAAAACAGGAAGACTTTTGTGATTCCCTCAGTCATTCACAGGAACCCAGGGATCAGGTCCCATCAATTCTTCATTTCCCTAATCCCCAAATAAGCATGTATCTTCTTCCCAGTAAAGTCTTCCTCTTTTATCACCATCTTCCTGATCCATGGGATCTACTACCAGTGGTTAACAGAGCTACCAAAAAAAGGGTCAAATTTAACATTCCTTATTCCTTTTTCCAATTACAGTCAGAAAATTTTCAAACCAAAAATCTAGATATGTGCTTAAAACACACTCATTCTTTCATTAATTCTGTCTTCCTTCCTTCCTCTCCTTTGAGATCTCTTTGGTTTCCCGTTTCTTTTGACTTGTCTTTCCCATCTATTGTCATTTCTTCTTTATCTTCTTTAATCTGCCCCTGATCTGCACATCTCCCGCTAGTCTTTGTGCCTCAGCTGTGCAGTCTTTCTTTCAGTCAGTCACCAACCACTGAAGTCTTCCTGCATATGGAAGCACTCTAAGTTGGAATGGTTTACTGGCAAGCAAAGGGAACAATGTCTTTTTCCTTAAAACGTTTTAAGATGAAAGAAATTAAAGTTAACAATTTAAATAAATAATTTTACCTAATAAATTTCTTGATATAAAACATTTTCCTCAACAGCTTCGGTGAAGTAGCTGGATATAAAATTAACTCAAACAAGTCAATGGCCTTTCTCTACACAAAGAATAAACAGGCTGAGAAAGAAATTAGGGAAACAACACCCTTCTCAATAGTCACAAATAATATAAAATATCTCGGCGTGACTCTAACTAAGGAAGTGAAAGATCTGTATGATAAAAACTTCAAGTCTCTGAAGAAAGAAATTAAAGAAGATCTCAGAAGATGGAAAGATCTCCCATGCTCATGGATTAGCAGGATCAACATTGTAAAAATGGCTATCTTGCCAAAAGGAATCTACAGATTCAATGCAATCCCCATCAAAATTCCAACTCCATTCTTCAACGAATTAGAAGGAGCAATTTGCAAATTCATCTGGAATAACAAAAAACCTAGGATAGCAAAAACTCTTCTCAAGGATAAAAGAACCTCTGGTGGAATCACCATGCCTGACCTAAAGCTTTACTACAGAGCAATTGTGATAAAAACTGCATGGTACTGGTATAGAGACAGACCAGTAGACCAATGGAACAGAATTGAAGACCCAGAAATGAACCCAAACACCTATGGTCACTTGATCTTCGACAAGGGAGCTAAAACCATCCAGTGGAAGAAAGACAGCATTTTCAACAATTGGTGCTGGCACAACTGGTTGTTATCATGTAGAAGAATGCGAATCGATCCATACTTATCTCCTTGTACTAAGGTCAAATCTAAGTGGATCAAGGAAGTTCACATAAAACCAGAGACACTGAAACTCATAGAGGAGAAAGTGGGGAAAAGCCTTGAAGATATGGGCACAGGGGAAAAATTCCTGAACAGAACAGCAATGGCTTGTGCTGTAAGATCGAGAATTGACAAATGGGACCTAATGAAACTCCAAAGTTTCTGCAAGGCAAAAGACACCATCAATAAGACAAAAAGACCACCAACAGATTGGGAAAGGATCTTTACCTATCCTAAATCAGATAGGGGACTAATATCCAACATATATAAAGAACTCAAGAAAGTGGACTTCAGAAAATCAAATAACCCCATTAAAAATGGGGCTCAGAACTGAACAAAGAATTCTCACCTAAGGAATACCGAATGGCAGAGAAGCACCTGAAAAAATGTTCAACATCCTTAGTCATCAGGGAAATGCAAATCAAAACAACACTGAGATTCCACCTCATACCAGTCAGAATGGCTAAGATCAAAAATTCAGGTGACAGCAGATGCTGGTGTGGATGTGGAGAAAGAGGAACACTCCTCCATTGTTGGTGGGATTGCAGGCTTGTACAACCACTCTGGAAATCAGTCTGGCGGTTCCTCAGAAAATTGGACATAGTACTACCGGAGGATCCAGCAATACCTCTCCTGGGCATATATCCAGAAGATGTCCCAACCGGTAAGAAGGACACATGCTCCACTATGTTCATAGCAGCCTTATTTATAATAGTCAGAAGCTGGAAAGAACCTAGATGCCCCTCAACAGAGGAATGGATACAGAAAATGTGGTACATCTACACAATGGAGTACTACTCAGCTATTAAAAAGAATGAATTTATAAAATTCCTAGCCAAATGGATGGACCTGGAGGGCATCATCCTGAGTGAGGTAACACATTCACAAAGGAACTCACACAATATGTACTCACTGATAAGTGGATATTAGCCCAAAACCTAGGATACCCAAGATATAAGATACAATTTCCTAAACACATGAAACTCAAGACAAATGAAGACTGAAGTGTGGACACTATGCCCCTCTTTAGAAGTGGGAACAAAACACCCATGGAAGGAGTTACAGAAACAAAGTTTGGAGCTGAGATGAAAGGATGGACCATGTAGAGACTGCCATATCCAGGGATCCACCCCATAATCAGCATCCAAACGCTGACACCATTGCATATACTAGCAAGATTTTATCGAAAGGACCCAGATGTAGCTGTCTCTTGTGAGACTATGCCGGGGCCTAGCAAACACAGAAGTGGATGCTCACAGTCAGCTAATGGATGGATCACAGGGCTCCCAATGGAGGAGGTAGAGAAAGTACCCAAGGAGCTAAAGGGATCTGCAACCCTATAGGTGGAACAACATTATGAACTAACCAGTACCCCGGAGCTCTTGTCTCTAGCTGCATATGTATCAAAAGATGGCCTAGTCGGCCATCACTGGAAAGGGAGGCCCATTGGACACGCAAACTTTATATGCCCCAGTACAGGGGAACGCCAGGGCCAAAAAGGGGAAGTGGGTGGGTAGGGAAGTGGGGGTGGGTGGGTATGGGGGACTTTTGGTATAGCATTGGAAATGTAAATGAGCTAAATACCTAATAGAAAATGGAAAAAAAAACAAAAAAACAAAACATTTTCCTCTCTAGTTTTAAAAACGTACATGTGTACATGTGTACACATGTGTGCATATGCATGCCATGGTGTGCATGTGGAGAGAGAAGACAACCTTTTGGAATCAGTAATTGCCTTCTCTGTAGTCCTGGAGGTCTAACTTGGGCTTTCCAGGTTAGCGTGGCAAGATCTCTACCCACTGAGCTATCTTACCAGCCCAAGATAAAGTATTTTTAAAGATTATTTTATGTTTACGTATGTGTGTGCGAGTATCTGTATGTGGATATGCACATCTGAGTTTAGAAACCCAAGAAGGCCAGAAGAAAGCACTTGACCCTCTAGAACTGGGATTACTAGAGGCTGTCAAATGCCTCCTATGAGGTTTGGAAACTAAATTCTGACCCTCTGTGCAAAGATAGCCATCTTTGCATATTTTCTATAAAAAAATGTTTTTTATTTGGTAAAATGAAGTAGAGAGTGCCTTTCACTACTCCCTAGCACTGAAACAAACCTTATGAACATGTCTAGACAGTTCCACATATTCGCACCCTCTTCTTCCCTTCCTTCTGTCCACTAGTCATATTCAGATCGTAAGAACTTCTCTTCAGTTATCTGTCCCCATCCAAGGGTATTGTAACAGTAACAGTTGTGCTGTAAATGTTCATGAGTGAGCTGGGAAACAGCTGGTGAGAGAAGGCAGCTAAGGGGATATGGACTGAACAAAGGGGAAAGACCAGGCAATATCAACGTAAGTTTGCAGTAACTAAGCAAATCTGAAATGGGAAATGACAATAAAACCCTTATACAGAAAAGCCAATCCCAGAAGTAAAACCAGCAGAAGTTAACCCTGAAAATAAGGCAAGACACCAAACACACAGAATAATGGTATTTCAAACGCCTAAGAAAAAGATAGGCAACTTCATAAAATTAAATTGTTGATAGAAAATAATTAAGTGAAAACATGTTCAAAGACTAATATTTAGAACAAGATACATTTTTAAAAGGAAATATTTATGTAAAGTATGAATGTAAGGGAAAGTACAGAGGAAACAGAATAGTAGAAGATGCACAAGTTTCAAAGTGAAAAACCAGGCTATAAAGTTAGAGAAATATGCTTTATTAACCATAGCAGAGCTCAAACAAAAATCAGCTCCTATATAAAATGAGTAAAAATTTCAAAATAATGCTGTTGAGTCACATATCACACTATTAATAGGATTATTGGTGCTACTGTATCAAGAACCAGCAAATTGACTAATCCTTAACCTGGACTACCTTTTGTTTGGAAGACGCAATTAAGTGCCTTGGGCCAGGGGCTGAGATATAGGCTGTCTTTAAAGTTCTCCGCATATCTTTCCTCTGTAGAGAGAATATCTTGTGTATTGTATGATACATCACCTGTCCATTAAAAAGACCTATAACTTACAGGAAAGGAGAGAATAGAAGGTGGGACATCCAGGAGGCAGAAAGAATTCTGAGACTGCCAAGCTCAAGAGATGAAGACAGACACATGGCACCTAAGCAAGCACATGGCAGAGTGTAGGTAGAATAAATGGGTTATATTAAGTTATGATCCAGTCAGATAGGAGCATAGCTACATGGCCAAGTTACTTATAAATATATTTTGAACCTACATCTTATTTCTGGGAACATGGGCCTGGGAGCAAGAACCAGACAACTCCTCCAATAAGACAAGGTAAACATAAAAACTAGATCACTATATTTGACCAAAGAAAGAAAGATCTGGCACATAATTAGGTTCTAAAAATGTGGATCTAAAAAAAATTCAAATAGGTAGGGCATAGTTGTACATATATATTAATTAGCCCTACTACTTGGGAAACCAGGGCAGGAAGAATAAAGTTCAAGACCAGCCTGGGCTACAAAGCAAGGCTTTGTTTCAGAAAAAACACTTTAAGGCAAAAGAAAAATGAAGTGAAGCCAGATACAGAGAACACAGAATCAGAATCTAATTCAATCAACAGTGTTCCCAGGCCACCAGCTGCAGTATAGTCCAAAATTTTATTCAAAATATCAATGTTTGGTCCAGCTTAAAACTACTAAATGAAAAACTTGACACCTGGGTCACAGATGACTCAGATACAGGCTAATGTTTGAGAATCATATCGCTATGGCTTTGAGGATATTTTACCATATTGTTAAAACAATCTAGAAAATTGCAGGCTGACAGAATATCCATGGTTATCATCAGAGAAAAACAATAAGCCAACTAAAACGTATGCATCACCTCCATTTCCATCACACTGCAGCAAGCTCCTGTTTTCCTTACGTGGTTCTATGTTCAGCCTAAGTTTTTTTTTTCTTCAGATAAAATATATAGGTTTATTTAAAACTTATTTCTCACCTTGAGTATGAAAAATACAAACTCCACAAAATGTTCATTTTTTTTTTTACTTTGTAGTTTACAAATATACAAAATAGAAGTTTGCTTAAATTTATATTACATATTTATTAAGGCAAGGAACTATATAGAAAAACACATTTGTTCTGCTTAAAGGCATACTTGGGAATAAAGTATTGTACAAATTATTGCACATCTGAAACCACAGTATATAACAGACTGTCTGCATAAAATGTTACAGAAATAAACCAGGCTTATTTACCTGGCCTAGGTCATCAATGCAGATCGGAAGACAAAACTAGATTTTCCTTGTCAAAAGTATCCAGCAGTTGGAAAACTTTGGCTCCCCCGTTTGGTACCTTTAGAACCACAACTCATCAAGCACCATCATTTATCAGCCTAAGTTATTAATATTAAAAGCAAGCAACGCTAAAAATAAATACTTGAAGAAAAGCCAATATCTGTATGCAATGAATCATGCTAAAGACCCTTTCTCCCCAACACAATTTTTTGTTGCCGTTTATGATGTATACAAAGAAATGTCCTCTCTTGAGAAACAGTTGTACACTTGAGGTGTGTGACACTTGTTTCTCCCCCCCCCCCCCTTGCTGGTTTAAACTGTCTGGAGCTTCTGCTCCACCTTCCCAGTGCTGTGACACTTTAATAGAGTTCCTCATGCCGTGGTGACAACCAATCACAAAGTTACTTTGATTGCTACTTCATAACTGTAATTTTATGACTGTCATGAATTGTAAAGTAAATATCTGTGTTTTCCATGGTCTTAGGCAACCCCTATGAAAGGGTGGGTCGACCTCAAAAGGGGCTGTTGACCCACAGGCTGAGGGCCACTGCCCAAGAGTAAAAAGTAGAGAAGATGCATATTTGCTACTGGCCACAGGTATTCAGGTTCATTGGGATTTTAGGGTTTGGGTGTTATTCTGGGATTTCAAGGACTTATGTGTTGTTGCTCTCCTATTGTTACAACAACCAAGAAACAACTGTACATGAACCATAACTCTTTAGACTCTATCTCCAGTAAAACGCAGCAAAGTTACATTCCTGCTTTCCCTGTGCAGTGAGTGCAGACTGCACTTCCTGCACTTGTGTATGTGCACTGGAGACGTGGTTCGCCTTCACAGGCTTCACTCTAAGCATAATCTTACCTAGGACTTCTGGCGGCTCTGACTGGAGGCCTTCTGGCTGCTGGCCTTGAAGCACATTCAGCAGGGCTTGGAGGCTTCTTAAACACAGGGATGGATGAGAAAACCGAGTCTCCTTGATCAATTCAAAGACTTCACAAAGCCCAACCTCAATAATCTGTTTAATATGAAAAGAAAGTTAGGCCTCCGAATGTGTAAGGAAATGACACTTTCTATACTCTGGTGTGTACATTATCTCAATACTAAAGTGCCATGTTGTCTAAACAGAAAAGAAAAAAAAACTACTTATTTTTATTTATTTAACATGAAGATTTTGAAAGCCAGGGACCAATATACAAGTTTAAGAACTAGTTGCATTGCTTAAAGATTAGTTTGGAAACAATGAAGCCACAGCAAGGGTTGTTGAATGAAACCTTAACTAAACTCAGGGGCAGATGGCATTCACTCAGAAGAAATGGACTCTGTTAATTTATATAGTGCATTTGGTTGTACGCAAGTAGCTTTATTACAGTACTCACAAACTAAAATAAAGACAACAACAGATATAGCAAAGGCAACTTTGAAAACTGATTTCACCTTTGCCATTCCTGTGATTGTATAATTGCAATGTTAGCATTTATAGGTAGTGTCCCCTTCATTTGGCCAAGATGATCATTAAAGGAGCTAAAACTGGCTCAGTCAAATACCACCGGTATTTTAATTTAATCAGAATCATCCTCATTGGGCCAAGAAACCCCTGACTATCTTTAGCAAAAGAACTATATCTTTTTAGACTGTAAGAGCAAAGTTACAATGAGCTGCTATAATTTTGGAAGACCAATAGTTAATAAAACACTAGAAAATAAGATTCTATTTCTCAGCCAACATCAATTTTGAGAATCAGATATATAGCTTTAGGATGTAAATTATGAGCAGAAGTGACATGAAGAATTAAAATAAGGGGCTTGAGAGATGGCTCAGCCGTTAAGAAGACTGACTGTTCTTCTAGAGGTCCTGAGTTCAATTCCCAGCAACCACATGGTGGCTTACAAACACCTGTAATGGGAATGCCCTCTTCTAGTGTGTCTGAAGAGAGCAACAGTATAAATAAATAAATCTAAAAAGGAATTAAAATAAGGCCAAATTGTAGAAACACTTCAAACAATAATTCTAAGAAAAAATTAGTGAGATAATATTCTTTCTGTTGAGATTATTACATTATACTGTATGTGATGCAGATATTATACACTATAACTGCACCCTTCTAAATACTTGTTTTATGCAACTCACTAGAGGAGATATAAAGATATGCTGGACCCTGTCTTGTGAGAGTTCGTAATGTGGAGGATAAGTGAGCTATGTGCATAACTCTTTCCCCAAACAAATTTCTGTTATATATTATATTATATATATTATAATTGTATTATATATATATATTAGTTATATATTATAGTATAACTGAGTATATTCATTTTTACTTCCTAACCAAACTATCCCTCTATGGACAAGAAACATTTCCCATTTTAAGTCAGTGTTTGGTAAATGTGGAATCACAATTAATGAATATTCATCTAACTAGCTACTCATTTGTGTACTGAAAATTACAATTCTGAAACACAACTGGTTTTCTTAGACAAAGATGAAATTAACTGTAGACAAATTCTGCTGTTCTAGCTGTCATTTATAGTTTCTCATGTGTATATAAATAAGAGGTCAAAATAACCAATATGATCATCTTTACAGAAGTTATCTAAAATCCTACTCTTGACTATAGTTAAGTTTGTGCACAGAATTTCAATTCATTAAACATTCCTATAATTTTTTTCACCTGTTTTAGTTTTTGTTGATGGAATGGACTTAAAAAATAAAAATGTGCTAAGATTTCTATCTACCTCTGTACTTAGAGGAAATCAAAATGTTAAGTACAAAATTTGTATGTCTTTTCTCAAGCAAAGGAAGACTATGAGATTCGAGTATGTGGGGCTGCTTACTCTATATAAACAATAAGGACTGTTCATAATTCTTCAGAGCGGGCAGTTCTGGATGTTCATTTATATGATGTTTCCTGTTTTAATACAGGAAGAGCTATGTAATTTTTTTCTGGGATTCATGCTTCCCATCTCACGATGCTTGAAACTCATCTTGCTGCATATTTTATTTTAAAATATACTTTTATGTTGACTAATTTATTTGGTTCTTAAGTAAGTAAATTCTTTCTGAATTTGTAGGTAGCAGTGCATTAGGGTACAAGAAAAAAAAGCAGTTGAGATATATTCCCTTCCTTCAAGAAAGCATTTTTTAATAGAAACAAAACCAAATCAATAAATAACTTGCCTAATGACTTAAAATTTACACTGTGCTAGATATAGTAGAATAAATAGAGCTCATGGGGAAGAGAACATAGCACTAACTAAGATAAGGTCAGAGATGGCAGAAGTTAGAACACAGAAAGTTTCATATGCCAGCTGTTGTCTTCTACAGAAAACACTTAAGATTTTAAACAAAAGGACTATATTCAGGTAAGTATCTCTGCAGAGTTCATGGGCCTTGAATTCCTGAACTTTCCAAGACTTTTATCATGAAGGGGTGTTGGATTTTGTCAAATGCTTTCTCAGCATCTAATGAGATGATCATTTGTTTTTTCTCTTTGAGTTTGTGTATATAGTGGATTACGTTGATGGATTTCTGTATATTAAACCATCCCTGCATCCATGGGATGAAGCCTACTTGATCATGATGGATGATCTTTTTTTGTTGTTTTTGTTTTGTTTTGTTTTTTCGAGACAGGGTTTCTCTGTGTAGCCCTGGCTGTCCTGGAACTCACTCTGTAGACCAGGCTGGCCTCGAACTCAGAAATCCACCTGCCTCTGCCTCCCGAGTGCTGGGATTAAAGGCGTGCGCCACCATGCCGGGCTGGATGATCGTTTTGATGTGTTCTTCCATTCAGTTTGCAAGAATTTTATTGACTATTTTTACATTGATATTCATAAGGCAAATTGGTCTGAAGTTCTCTTTCTTTGTTGGGTCTTTTTGTGGTTTAGGTATCAGAGTAATTGTGGCTTCATAGAATAAACTGGGAACAGTACCTTCTGTTTCTATTTTGTGGAATCGTTTGAGGAGAATTGGAAATAGGTCTTCTTTGAAGGTCTGATAGAACTCTGATCTAAACCCATCTGGTCTTGGGTTTTTTTGGTTGGGAGACCATTAATGACTACTTCTATTTCTTTACAGGAAATGGGACTGTTTAGATCATTAATCTGATCCTGATTTGACTTTGGTACCTGGTATCTGTCTAAGAAATGTCCATTTCATCCAGATTTTCCAGTTTTGTTGAGTATAGCCTTTTGTAGTAGGATCTGATGATTTTGGATTTCCTCGGGTGATGTTGTTATGTCTCCTTTTTCATTTCTGATTTTTGTTAATTAGGATATTGCCCCTGGGCCCTCTAGTTAGTCTGGCTAAGGGCTTATCTATCTTGTTGATTTTCTCAAAGAACCAGTTCCTGGTTTGGTTGATTCTTTGTATAGTTCTTTTTGTTTCTTCTTGGTTGATTTCAGCCCTAAGTTTGATTATTTCCTGCACTCTACTCCTCTTGGGTGAATTTTCTTCTTTTTGTTCTAGAGCTTTTAGATGTGCTGTCAAGCTGCTAGTGTATGCACTCTCTAGTTTCTTTTTCATGGCACTCAGAGCTATGAGTTTTCCTCTTAGAAATGCTTTCATTGTGTCCCATAAGTTTGGGTGTGTTATGGCTTCATTTTCATTAAACTCTAAAAAGTCTTTAATGTTTTCTTTATTTCTTCCTTGACCAATTTATCATTGAGTAGAGTGTTGTTCAGCTGCCACGTGAATGTTGGCTTTCTATTATTTATGTTGTTATTGAAGATCAGCATTAGTCCATGGTGATCTGATAGGATGCATGGGACAATTACAATAATTTTATATCTGTTGAGGCCTGTTTTGTGAACAATTATATGGTCAAGTTTGGAGAAGGTACTATGAGGTGCTGAGAAGAAGGTATATCCTTTTGTTGTAGGATAAAATGTTATATCTGTTAATAAAATGTAGATATCTGTTAATTCCATTTCTTTCATAACTTCTGTTAGTTCCAATGTGTCTCTGTTTAGTTTCCATTTCCAGGATCTGTCCATTGGAGAGAGTGGGATGTTGAAGTCTCCCATTATTATTGTGTGAGGTGCAATGTGTGGCTTGAGCTCTACTAGTTTCCTTAATGAATGTGGATGCCCTTTCATTTGGAGCATAGATATTCAGAATTGAGAAGTCATCTTGGAAGATTTTACCTTTGATGAGTATGAAGTGGCCCTCCCTGTCTTTTTTGACAACTTTGGGTTGGAATTTGATTTTATTCGATATTAAAATGGCTACTCCAGTTTGTTTCTTTGAACTGATGCTTGGAAAATTGTTTTCCAGCCTTTGACTCTGAGGTAATGTCTGTCTTTGTCTCTGAGGTGGGTTTCCTGTATGTAGGAAAATGTTGGGTCCTGTTTATGGAGCCAATCTGTTAGTCTATGTCTTTTTCTTGGGGAATTGAGTCCATTAATATTAAGAGATATTAAGGAAAAGTAATTGTTGCTTCCTGTTATTTTTGTTGTTAATGTTGGCATTCTGTTCTTGTGGCTGTCTTCTTTTACGTTTGTTGAAGGATTACTTTCTTGCTTTTTCTAGGGCATAATTTCCCTCCTTGTGCTGGAGTTCTACCTTTATTATCCTTTGAAGGGCTGGATTCGTAGAAAGATATTGTGTGAATTTGGTTTTGTCATGGAATACTTTGGCTTCTCCATCTGTGGTAATTGAAAGTTTTGCTGGGTATAGCAGCCTGGGCTGGCACTTGTGTTCTTGTAGGGTCTGTATAACATCTGTCCAGGATCTTCTGGCTTTCATAGTTTCTGGTGAGAAGTCTGGTGTAATTCTGATAGGTCTGCCTTTATATGTTACTTGACCTTTTTCCCTTACTGCTTTTAATATTCTATCTTTATTTAGTGCATTTGATGTTCTGATTATTATGTATCAGGAGGAATTTCTTTTCTGGTCCAGTCTATTTGTAGTTCTGTAGGCTTCTTGTGTGTTCATGGGCATCTATTTCTTCAGGTTAGGGAAGTTTTCTATAATTTTGTTGAAGATATTTGCTGGCCCTTTAATTTGAAAATCTTCATTCTCATCTATACCTATTATCCTTAGGTTTGGTCTTCTCATTGTGTCCTAGATTTCCTGGATGTTTTGAGTTAGGATCTTTTTGCATTTTGCGTTTTCTTTGATTGTTGTGTCCATGTTTTCTATGGAATCTTCTGCACCTGAGATTCTCTCTTCCATCTCTTGTATTCTGTTGCTGATGCTCGCATCTATGGTTTCTGATTTATTTCCCAGGATTTCTATCATCAGAGTTGTCTCCCTTTGGGTTTTCTTTATTGCTTCTACTTCCATTTTTAGATCTTGGATGGTTTTGTTCAATTCCATCACCTGTTTGGTTGTGTTTTCCTGTAATTCTTTAAGGGATTTTTTGTTTTCTTCTTTAAGGTCTTCTACCTGTTTAGCAGTGTTTTCCTGTAGTCCTTTGAGGGATTTTTGTGCTTCCTCTTTAAGGGCTTCTACCTGTTTAGCAGTGTTCTCCTATATTTCTTTAAGTGAGTTATTAATGCCCTTTTAAAAATCCTCTACCAGCATCATGAGATATGATTTTAAACCAAATCTTGCTTTTTGGGTGTGTTGGGGTATCCAGAACTCACTGTGGTGGGCATACTGGGTTCTGATGATGCCGAATGGTCTTGGTTTCTGTTAGTAAGATTCTTACATTTGCCTTTCGCCATCTGGTAATCTCTGGTGTTAGCTGTTCTAGCTGTCTCTGGTTGGAGCTTGTTCCTCCTCTGATTCTGTTAGCCTCTGTCAGCACTCCTGGGAGTCCAACTCTCTCCTCAGTCCCAGTGGTCAGAGCACTCTGCAGGTAAGCTTTCCTCTTTCAGGGAAGGTGCACAGATGTCTGGAGCTCAGATCCACCTCTTGGCTAAAGATGAAGGCCCGAAGGGACCCTGTCCGAGAAGCTCTAATGCTTCTGTGGCCCATGTGCTCTCCTGTGCAGTCTGGTCTCTGAGAGACCCGGAATACAAGATGGCAATCTCATATGAGTTCTGGGGTCAGAGCCCTCCCAGGAGGCGGACTCTCCTCTGGCAGGGAAGGTGCCCAGAGGTCTGGGTCTCAGCTCTACCTCCTGGCTGAAAAATGAAGACCTAAAGAGACCCTGTCCAAGAAGCTCTGCTGCTTCTGCATGGATTGGTTTCTGAGATAAGCAGGATACAAGATGGAGCTCTCACCTGAGTTCCAGAGTCAGAGCTCTCTCTGGAGGCCGATTCTCCTCAGTAATCCTAAGATCCTGGGTGTGCTAGGGCCCCTGCGGCATGGAGCATCCTCTGGGGACCTTGGGACCATCCGCAGAGTTCGTGCCCAAGGTGGCGAGGGCTACTCTAATGTTTTAAAGTAGTATAATAATTAAATTTTCCTAAGTGTTTTGTAATCTAGTTTTGGTTTTATGTCCCTGTATAAAAGATTTCTTTGAACTTCTGATTCCCCCCCCCCAATACTAAATTTATTCACCATGATTAATTCAGTGCAGTATGACCTGCCCCCAATAGTGCAATATTCTTACAAAAAGTGTACGACACAAATTCTCCAGGGGTTATCCTTTTTTTTTCCCCCCAACTTTCCTAATTAAGTGGAAGAAATCACAATGAAGAGACCATGAGCTACACCTTCAGGAGGGAAAAGACAGCACACTCATTTTAGTTTATAAGAGGAGACTAGAAGAGCAGGGGCAGTTAGACACCAGAGGAAAGGGGAAAGGACAGAAGACACACACTCTGAAAATGCTGGTCAGGAAGCAAGGACGGTCATAAAAATGTCATGCCCTTCACTTATGAAATAGAAACCAAGTCATCTCTGAGATAAGAGGAGATGAACCCAACAGTACAGTCAAGGACAGTGCATACTTAGGAACAGCCACCGCAGACCGTGAAAGAGAAATCAGCCCAGGAACATGAGTTCCACCTGTCGCCATAACTCAAGTAAGGTACTTCATGTACAAAACTATCTATAAGATTCCTTGTAAGTAAGTTTACCAGATGAATTTAACACACCAATTTAATTTTATATGAGTCATTTTGATAAAGGAATCACGTTTAAGTTTATTTATTAGAAAACAGTGTGCATGAATCACACATAATCATTTTGAGATGATCGTGTTTTCCCTTTGTCCTTTGGAGCATATACTAACCCCAAGGCTAGTGATGCAACCCACGAACAGCACTTGCGTTGGATTATAAGGACCTCATTGCTATGAAAGAAGAAAACAAACAGAAACAGAGGAGAAGGACAAAGGGAGGAAAAGAAAGACTACGTCTCCTGTATGTACGTATGTATATATGTATATATGTAAACATGATGTGTGATAAAATTAATCTCAAAGTAAACCAATCCTTAGAACAAAGTACTTTAAGAATAGTTTGTCCAGTTATAATATGAAATAGATTATATGCTTCTGGAAATAGGAAGTAATGTCAGAATAGTATAGACTGGACTGTTTCTCATCTTATTTTTTCGTAAGCCAGGTAAGCAGAATATTAAGAAGACAGCTAAACAGTAAGCAGATAAAAGCTTTCAGTTTAGTTGCTGTTAAGGAAGTTTTTCACTTCTATTTCAAGAAGACTGTAAATATCTACCTGTTTCCAGGGCTTACTCTGAATCATGTCCTCTTTATGCTGACCTTAATGGAAGTTCACCAGCTCAGAGCTGATCTTCCCTCTGCTACTGTTGAAGGCCTCCACCCAAGCAGATCCATGCTACTGCTTTTGCACACTAACAGCCCTTAACAAGGTACAACCCACTGACCTTGCTGCCTGTGTTTCTGATGCTCATCCTGCTGTGTTCCGAATTACTGGCTTTGTTAGCCAGTTTAAAAATCCCATTGAATTTTCCTGGTCTACCCCAAACCAAACCTATTTTTATCCATAACCCATGTTATTTTAATGCAGTATTTTAGAAAAAGCAGGGTATCTCAGGAATGTGTGGGCATGTATGGTAACCAGACCACTAGTAGGCAATGCATATAAGTAGAATTCTGTGGCTTACCTTTGGCAGCTTGATTGGGGGCTCTCTGGACTCCTCTTCCTCATCACTGTCTGACTCTCCACTCTGTACTGAGTTTTTCGATGCAGCTGCCAGTGATGTTTCCTTTTTCTGCCATTCCAAAACGCAATGCCGCACGTTACAGTAAATGTTGAAGGCAGAGGGATTGCTATGTAGTTTGATATCTGGTATAATTACTGTATTCTCCACATTTTCAGACTGAAATATAAAACAAAACATTTCTGGTTTACATTCTTTGTAATTATCATTTCATTGTACATAAAAGTATAGACAGTTTAAACTAACTTGCATATAAAAACACAGTATTTATTATATTTCATGTACCAAAAACAGGAAGAAAATGCCTCTTCTATAAAGTATTGAGGAAGGGCAAAAGACTATATTTCTTTAAATAAGAAATATGTTACAGTTAAATCGTCATGTAACTTGTAAATATACCTTTCAAAATACTAAAAAATAGACAACATAAGTATATTGAGAATCTATTAGATTCTGCTAGCAGCCTTCAGGTGAGGATGTAGAACTCTCAGTTCCTCCTGCACCATGCCTGCCTGGATGCTGCTGTGCTCCAGCCTTGATGATAATGGACTGAACTTCAGAACCTGAAGAAACTAATCATCAGCTTCAGTGGTGCTGTCATTTGGAATATGATGAGCAATGGAATAGTTTTAATGGTATTTTCATCATTGAAACTGCACTGAAACTCATCATGCCTTCTAGTATCTATCTGTGCCCTGGAATTAACCCTGTGGCACAGCTCTCCAGACCCAAATCTCACCCATCACTACCAAGTTAACAGGTGATACAAACACTTTTGCTCCAATAACTGGCCAAAGAGGGATCTGCCTGGAGACCACAGGGATCAAGAACCATGGAGCAACTGGAGACAGGATTCTTCTGGTCTCCATCTGCACCCTGGAGTTATCCCTGTGGGACAGCTCTCTGGACCCAAATCCCACCCTGAGAGACCTGGTTTCCCAGGAGTGCTGACACATCTAACATCACAGGCTCACAGACTCACAGGAGGGAGACAGCAAGACCAACTAACACTAGAGAGAACCAGATGGCGAGGGGCAAGCACAAGAACCTAAGCAACAGAAACCAAGGCTACTTGGCATCATCAGAACCCAGTTCTCCCACTACAGCAAGTCCTGGGTACTCCAACACACCAGAAAAGCAAGATTCAGATTTAAAAATCACGTCTCATTAAGATGATAGAGGACTTTAAGAAGGACATAAATAACTCTCTTAAAGAAATACAGGAGAACACAGGTAAACAGGTAGATACCTTTAAAGAGAAAACACAAACATCCCTTAAAGAATTACAGGAGAACACAACCAAATAGGTGAAGAAATTGAACAAAACCATCAAGGATCTAAAAATGGAAATAGAAATAATAAAGAAATCACAAACGGAGACAACCCTGGAGATAGAAAATCTAGAAAATAGGTTAGGAGTCACAGATGCAAGCAAACATTGACACAGCAGTCGAAGTAAATGTGAAATGCAAAAAGCTCCTAACTCAAAACATCCAGAAAATCCAGGACACAATGAGAAAACCAAACCTAAGGATAATAGGAGTAGATGAGAATAAAGATTTCCAACTTAAAGGGCCAGTAAATATCTTCAACAAAACTATAGAAGAAAACTTCCCTAATCTAAAGAAAGAGATGCTCATGAACATACAAGAAGCCTACAGAACTTCAAACAGACTGAACCAGAAGAGAAATTCCTCCTGTCACATAATAATCAAAACACCAAATGCACAAAACAAAGAAAGAATATTGAAAGCAGTAAGGGAAAAAGGTCAAGTAACATATAAAGGCAGACCTATCAGAATTACACAAGACTTCTCACCAGAGACTCTAAAAGACAGAAGATCCAGGGCAGATGTTATACAGACCCTAAAAGAACACAAATGCCAGCCCAGGTTACTATTCCCAGCAAAACTCTCAATTAACGTAGATGGAGAAACCAAGATATTCTATGAAAAAAACAAACTTACCCAATATCTTTCCACAAATCCAGCTCTACAAAGAATAATAGATAGAAAACACCAACACAATGAGGGAAACTACACCCTGGAAAAAGCAAGAAAGTAATCTTTTTTCAACAAACCCAAAAGAAGATAGCCACACACACATAATTCCACCTCTAACAACAAAAATAATAGGAAGCAACAATCACATCTCCTTAATATCTCTTAATATCAATGGACTCAGTTCTTCAATAAAAAGACATAGACTAACAGACTGGATATGTAAACAGAACCCAGCATTTTGACACATACAGAAAACGCACCTGAGTGACAAAGACAGATGCTAACTCAGACTGAAAGGCTGGAAAAAAAAAATTCCAAGCAAATGGTCCCAAGAAACAAGCTGGAGAAGCCATTCTAATATTGAATAAAAGCAACCTTCAACCACAAGTTACCAAAAAAGATAAGAAAGAACACTTCATACTCATCAAAAGAAAAACCTACCAAGATGGACTCTCAATTCTAAACATCTATGCTCCGAATGCAAGGGCATCCAAATTCACAAAAGGAACTTTACTAAAGCTCAAAGCACACATTGCACCTCACAAAATAATAGTGGGAGACTTCAACACCCCATTCTAATCAATGGACAGATCATGGAAACAGAAACTAAACAGAGACACAGTGAAACTAACAGAAGTTATGAACCAAATGGATTTAACAGATACCTATAGAACATTTTATCCTAAAATGAAAGAATATACCTTCTTCTCAACACCTCATAGTACCTTTTCCAAAATTTGTTACCATATAATCAGTCACAAAACAAGCCTCAACAGATAATCCCATGAATCCTATCAGATAATCACAGACTAAGGCTGGTCTTCAATTACAAAACAAACAAACAAACAAACAAAACAGAACGCCCACATACACATGGAAGCTGAACAATGTTCTACACAATGATAACTTGGTCAAGGAAGAAATAAACAAAGAAATTAAAGACTTTCTAAGATTTAAGGAAAATGAAGGCACAACATACCCATATTTATGGGACACAATGAAAGCAGTGCTAAAAGGAAAACTCATAGGTCTGAGTGCCATGAAAAAGAAACTAGAGAGAACATATACTACTTGACAGCACACTTGAAAGCTCTAGAACAAAAAGAAGCAAATACACCCAAGTAGGCAGGAAATAATCAAACTCAAGGCTGAAATCAACCAAGTGGAAACAAAAAGAACTATATAAATAATCAACAAAACCAGGAGCTGATTCTTTGAGAAAATCCACAAGATAGTTAAACCCTTAGTCAGACTAACAAGAAGGCACAGAGACAGTATCAAAATTAACCGAATTACAAATGAAAAGGGAGACATAACAGTAGAAACTGAGAAAATTATAAAATTCATCAGATCCAACTACAAAAGCTTATACTTAACAAAACTGGAAAATCTGGATAAAATGGACAATTTTCTAATCAGATACCAGGTACCAAAGTTAAATCAGGATCAGATAAAACATCTAAACAGTTCCATAACCCCTAAAGAAACAGAAGCAGTATTTAAAGTCTCCCAACCAAAAAGAGCCCAGGACCAGATGGGTTTAGTGCAGAATTCTATCAGACCTTCAAATAAAACCTAATGCCATAATCTTTAAACTAGTCCATAAAACAGAAACAGAAGGAGCACTACCCAATTCGTTCTATTAAGACACAATTACACTCATACCTAAACCACACAAAGTCCCAAACAAAGAAAGAGAACTTCAGACCAATTTCACTTATGAATATTGATGCAAAAATATTCAATAATGCCAGGTGTGGTGGTGCACACCTTTGATCCCAGCACTTGGGAGGCAGAGGCAGGTGGACTTCTGAGTTCTAGGCCAGCCTGGCAGCCTGTTCTACAAAGTGAGTTCCAGGACAGCCAGGGCTATACAGAGAAACCCTGTCTTGAAAAACCGAAAAAAAATTTTTTTTTCAATAAAATTCTTGTGAACAGAAGTTCACAATAGTAATGAGAAAACTGGAAGTGCTGAGAAGCACCAAAAAAAATGTTCAACATCCTTAGTCATCAGGGAAATGCAAATCAAAACATCCCTGAGATTCCACCTCACACCAGTCAGAATGGCTAAGATCAAAAACTCAGGTGACAGCAAATGCTGGCAAGGATGTGGAGAAAGAGGAACACTCCTCCATTGTTGGTGGGATTGCAAGCTTGTACAGCCACTCTGGAAATCAGTATGGCGGTTCCTCAGAAAACTGGATATAGTACTATCTGAGGACCCAGCAATACCACTCCTGGGCATATACCCAGAAGATGCTCCAATATGTAATAAGAACACATGCTCCACTATGTTCATAGCAGCCTTATTTATAATAGCCAGAAGCTGGAAAGAACCCAGATGTCTCTCAACAGAGGAATGGATACAGAAAATGTGGTACATTTACGCAGTAGAGTACTATTTGGCTATTAAAAACAACAAATTCATGAAATTCTTAGGCAAATGGGTGAAATTAGAAAATATCATCCTGAGCAAGGTAACCCAGTTACAAAAGAAAACTCAAGGTTTCCACTCACTGATAAGTGGATATTAGCGCAAAAGCTCAGAATACCCAAGATATAACTCACAGGCCACGTGAACCTCAAAAGGAAGTCAGACCAAAGTGTGGATGCTTCAATCCTTCTTAGAAGGGGGAACAAAATACTCAAGGGAGGAAATATGGAGACAAAGTGTGGAGCAGAGACCGAAGGAAAGGCCATGCAGAGACTGCCCCACCTGGGGATCCATCCCACATACAGTGACCAAACCCAGACACTAGGGTGGATGCCAAGAAGTGCTTGCTGACATGAGCCTGATATAGCTGTCTCTTGAGCGACTCTGCTAGAGCCTGACAAATACAGAGGTGGATGCTCGCAGCCACCCATTGGACTGAGCTGAGATCCCCAATAGGGGAGTTAGAAAAAGGACTGAAGGAGCTGAAGTGGTTTGTAACCCCACAGTAAGAACAACAATATCAATCAATCAGACCTCCACCCCACCCCCAGAGCTCCCAGGGACTAAACCACCAACCAAAGAGAGAAATGACGTGAATGGCTATGAGGGTGGTAAAAGGGCAGCAATCCTAAGATGAAACTGTTCCGCATCCTGACAATGATAAGTCACAGAGGCAGTCATATCACACAGAATTAGATGCACACTAATAAGCATATATAAATCTTAAGAAACCAAGGTCTGAGGAGATGGTTTGGTCAGTAAATAGCTGGACAGCTGGACAACAACAGCCAGGGCAACATGTCTCCACTAGAGCCCAGCTATCCTACCAAAGTAGGCCCTGAATATTACAACATAGCTGAAGTACAAGAAAAATACCTTAAAATAACTATATGAAGATGATAAAGGTCCTTAAAGAGGAGATGAATAAATCCCTTAAAGAAATACAGGAAAACACAAACAAACAATTGTAGAAATAAATAAATCCCTTAAAGAAACCTAAGAAAACCCAAGAAGCAATAAAGAAAAACAAACAGGAAATTCTAGAAATGAAAAATCTAGGTATTCAAATAAGAACTACAGAGGCAAGCTTCAACAAGAGAATATAAGAAATGGTAGAGAAAATTGCAGGCATTAAAGAGATGATAGAAGAAATGGATGCATTGGTCAAAGAAAATATTAAACCTAAAAAATTCCTGACACAAAACATCCAGGAAATCTGGGACACTATGAAAAGACGAAACCTAAGAATAGAAATAAAAGAAGAATCCCAGCTCAAAGTCCCAGAAAAATGATATCCAACAAAATCATGGAAGAAAATTATCCTAACCTAAAGAAGCATATGCCTATAAAGGTAGTAGAGCATACAAAACACCAAATAGATTGAACCAAGAAAGAAAGTCCGCTTACAATAGTCAAAACATTAAACGTACGGGAAAAAGAAAGAAAAGGAAAAGCTGCAATGGAAAAAGAGCTACTGATATATAAAGGCAGACCTATCAGAATTACACCTGACTTCTCAACAGAGACTCTAAAAGCTGGAAGGTCATGGATAGATGTGCTACAGACTCTATGAGGCCATTGAAAACAGCCAAGACTATTATACCCAGCAAAACTATCAATCACCATAGATGAAAATAAGATATTACATGATAAAGACAAATTTAAACAGTATCTATCTACAAACCTAGTCCTAAAGAAGGTGCTAAAAGAAAAACTCTAAACTAAGAAGGCTAACTATACCCAGAAAAACATAAACTCACACCAGCAAAATCAAAAGAAGAATACACACACACCACCATCACCACTACCATTACCACAGTAACAGGAATCAACAATCATTGATATTGCTCAACATCAATGATCTTAATTTCCCAATAAAAAAGACAAAGCCTATATATGAAAACAGGATCCATTCTTCTGCTGCATTCAAGAACACACCTCAACATCAAGGATATATATATATCATTGAGGGTAAAGGATGGAAAAAGATACTCCAAGCAAGATACTCCAGCTTGACCTAAGAAGCAAGCTAGTGTAGCCATTTTAATATCTAACAAAACAGACTTCCAACAAAAACTAAATAAAAGAAATGTGGAAGGACACTACACATTTATCAAGGGAAACCCCACCAAGATGACATTTCAATTCTTAACATCTAATTTTCTAAAACAAGGGCATCAAAGTTTGTAAAAGAAACACTACCACAGCTTAAACCACATATTGCCCCTCACACGCTGATAGTGAGAGAGACTTTACTAGCACATTCACACTAATAGATAGGTCACCCAGACAAAAACCTAAATAGAGAAATGCTGGAACTAACAGACATTATAAACCAAATGGACCTACAAGCTATCTACAGAGCACTTCACTCAACCACAAGGAAGAAACTCAAAGAAAAAGAGACCTTCTTCTCTGCACCTCACCCCCAAAACTGACCACATACTCGGTCATAAAGCAAGTCTCAACAGATGAGAAAATTGAAATAGCCCCCTCCATTCTATCAGAACACTACAGATTAAAGCTGGATGTCAACAACAACAGAAACAGCAGAAAAGTTATACAAACTCATGAAAATTGTACGTTTCTACTGAATGAAAAACAAGCCAGGATAGAAATAAACAATTCAAGACTTTCTAGAATTCAATGAAAATGAACATACAACATACCCAGACTTATGGGACACAATGAAAGCCATGATAAGAGGAAAGGTCACAGCACTAAATGCCTACATTAAAAGAAAAAAGAAAAAAGAAAAGGAATGAACTTATATTAGTAACTTAATGTACACCTGAAAGCTCGAGGAAAAAAAAAAAATGAAGCTAGCATACCCAAGAGTAGATAGAAGAAATAATAAAACTAAGGACTGAAATCAATAAAACAGAAACAAATAAATCAATTCAAAGAATCAATGAAACAAAGGTTTTTTTGAAAAAACAAAACAAAACAACAACAAAAACCAAGATAAACAAATCTTTATCCAAACTAACTAAAAGATTGGGAGATAATATCCAAACTAGTAAAATCAGAAATGAAAACAGAGACTGAGGACATCAAAAGAATCATTAGTTCATGTTTTAAAAACATGTAGTCCACAAAACTGGAAAAATCTAAAAGAAATTTTCTAAAAGATTTCTAAATAATTTTCTATAGATACCACGTATGAAAGTTAAATCCAGTTCAGATAAACAATTTAAATAGACCTAAAACCCCTAAGAAAATAGAAGCAGTCATTAAAGTCTCCTAACCAATACATATATACCTACCTACCTACCTACCAAGGGCCAGATGGATTTAGCACTAAAAGTCTGAATTCTACCAGACTTCCAAGGAAGAGCTAAATCCAATACCCCTCAAATTATTCCACAAAACAGAAACAGAAAAACACTGCCAAAGTCATTTTATTAGGCCTCAGTTACTCTGATACTCAAACCACACAAAGATTCAACAAAGAGAATTACAAACCAATTTCCGATATGAATATAGATGCAAAGAATACTCAAACCAAATCCAAGAATACATCAAAAAGATCATCCACCATGATCAAGTAGGTTTAATCTCAGCGATGCAGGGATGGTTCAACATACAAAAAAACCTGTCAGTGTAATCTACCATATAAACAAGCTGAAAGAAAAAAAAGGCACAATCATCTCATTAGATGTGAAAAAGCCTTTGACAAAATTCAACACCAGTTCATGATAAAAGTCTAGGAAATATCAGGAATATATATAAGGTACATGCCTAAACAATAAAGGCAGTTTACAGCAAGCCAACAGCCAACAACAAATTAAATGTAGTGAAACTCAAAGCAATTGCACTAAAATCAGGAACAAGACAAGGCTGCCCACTCTCTTCATATTTCTTCAATATAGTACTGAAATTATAGCTAGAACAAATTGGAAAGGAAGAAATCAAAGTATCCCTACTCACAGATGATATGATAGTATGGATAAGTGTCCCCAAAAGCTCTACCAATGAACTCCTATACCTGATAAACACTGCCAGTGAGGTGGCCCTCCTATAAATGACAAGTGGACTGAGGGAAGAACACCAAGGAAACAACACCCTTTATAACAATCACAAATAATATAAAATGTCGCATTATAACTCTAACTAAACAAGTGAAAGAGCTATATGACAAGAACTTCCAAGTCTTTGAAGAAAGAAGCTTGAAAAGGTACCAAAAGATGTAAAAAATCTCCCATGCTCAGTAGAATTAATATAGTAAAAGTGGCCATCTTACCAAAAGCAATCTACACATTTAACACAATCCCCATCAAAATTCCACACAATTCTTTATAGACCTTGATAGGGCAATATTCAACTTCATTAAAAAAAAAAAAAAAAAAAAAGCAACCAACCAACCACCTGGTAAGTGAAACAATTCTGAAAAACAAAAGAACTTGTAGAGGTATCATCATCCCTGATTTCAAGCTATTCTACTGTACTATTATAGTAACAACCACACTGTATTGGCATAAAAACAGACAGGTTGATCAACGGAATCAAATCAAAGAACCAGAAGTAAATCCACACACCTATGGATACCTTTGGATAAAGAAGCTAGAAATATACAGTGGAAAAAAGAAAGCACCTTCAACAAATGGTAGTAGTCTAACAGTATTCCGACATGTAGAAGAATGCAAATAGATAGGGTTGTTGGGTCTTCGGAATAACTGGATGGTGGTTGTATAAATAGATAAGATCAAAACACACTGTAGACATGTTTAAAATTTTCAAAATACTTTTAAAAACAGGCATCTACAAAATGACTCGAGCACACAGGGCAGAATGATTTGCTAGTTATAGTCCTATGTTTAGTTTTTCTTTTTACTTTTGCTTCAATTACTATGTCAACAAGTTGCTAGCAACTTTACCTTGCTTCTTGTCTTTACTTTTGATTTGCTTTTCTGTTTTCGCTTCAATTTCTTCTTATTTAAAATTTTCTTATTCCTAAAAATAAAAGGTGCAAACATTATGAATACTTACATCAAGACATACAAAATCAGTGAAATAGGTATTTTAATAGACACTTGCATATTTCTTATAGCTTCTATAAAGCAATATACTCTAAATATACATAGTATATTTAGTTAGTATTATAGTAGCTTTTATTTTTTTATTTATTAGATAGTTTCTTCATTTACATTTCAAATGCTATCCCAAAAGTTCCTTATACCCTCCCCTCGCCCTACTCCCCAACCCACCCACTCCCGCTTCCTGGCAGCTTCCTGGCCTTAGCATTCCCTTGTACTGAGGCATATGATCTTTGCAATACCAAGGGCATCTCCTCCCATTGATGGCTGACTAGGCCATCCTCTGCTACAAATGCAACTAGAGACACAGTTCTGAGGGGCACTGGTTAGTTCATATTGTTGTTCCTCCTATAGAGTTGCAGACCCCTTTGGCTCCTTGGGTACTTTCTCTAGCTCCTCTATTGGGGGCCCTGTGTTCCATCCAATAGATGACTGTGAGCATCCACTTCTGTGTTTGCCAGGCACAGGCATAGCCTCACAAGAGACAGCTATATCAGGGTCTTGTCAGCAAAAATCTTGCTGGCATATGCAATAGTGTCTGGGTTTGGTGGTTGTTTACAGTAGCTTTTAAAAAGACAACAATGGACATTAATTCCCAAAGGGAATTCTATAAAGCTTTTTATCAAAGTAAAGCAAATGTTTTAAACAGAAAACCTTCTTTCAAGACCTATCATCAGATGCTCATGGGGGAGGGTAGGTTGCCACTAAATCTCTCAACCTGAGTTCAATCTGTGAAACTCATTTGGTGTCAGGCTAGCTGTCTCTGAAATTTACATGTATGTTGAAGCATACTTGTGCACACATGCACAGAGTAAATATAATTTTAAAAGAACTAACATTTTTTTTAATCAGTGGGTATGCTAATAAACATCCAAAACTGTGTTCGTTATACTAGTGAAGGCGGCAATACAAAAGCTCAAGTAACTTTTTACTACATTACTATTAATATAAAGAAAATATTGAGGGGCTGGAGAAATGGTTCAGTGGTTAAGAGGACTAGAGTTCAATTCTCAGCACCCACATGGCAGCTCACACCACCAGTACCTCCAGTCCTAGGGGATGGGATAGCATCTTCCAGTCTCTACAGGCACTGGATACAAATGACACACAGACATTGGGTAGGCAGAGCATTCATACCCAAAAATAGAAATCAAGGTTAAGGTGAGAGGAGGAGAGGAGAGAGGAGGAAAGGAAAGAAAATTTGAGCTCATATCCTTAGCAACTAGTTCTCAGTGCCTCAACCCCAGGCCTGCTTTTGCATTAAGGAGAAGGAGCCTTCTGAGTAACTTAAGAGAAAACACCCTTTCTCCCTGTCCGCCCTCAACATAGTAAAGAATAAAGTGGGAGGAATAAGAGGCTAGCCAAACTTTTCACTTTTATAGAACTTCATATTCTGAATGCCTACTATGATGAGAAATACATTCCTAGGTAGCAAAGACTTAAAATAAAAAGACAGTTTTTGCTCTGGAGGAAAGCAGAGACTTAAGTGAAAAGAACAATTTATCTGTCTTGTAAAAGACTGTCATTACTCTAATAAAAATAAAAGGTGGACTGCATGGTGATTCTCTGCCTATAATCCCAGCATTCACAGTTCCTGTTAGGATAAAGCAGGAGAATTAGAAATTAGAATTAGCACCGTGTGCTAAACAGAGAGATACTGCCTCAAAATAAAACAAAAATAGAAAAGGAGGGACTAGTGAGATGACTCAGTGACCTGAGTTCAATTCCTTGGGTCGCATATGGTAAAAGGAGAGAACCAATTTCCACAGGTTGTTCTCTGATTTTACACACACACACACACACACACACACACACACACACACACACACGGGTTACAGAGAAAGAACTAGCAAATAGATGGATGTAATTAAATGACTTAAAGATAGAAAAGGGAGGACAGTAGAGGAAATGAATAAAGAGGAAGAGGAGATAAAGACAATCACAGTAACGATCATAGATGTTGAAGTTCTTAAGATCTTATAACTATTATGATGGAAGCTGTGGCATAAGTTTGAATGCTTAATCACCAAGGGAATGGTAGTCATTGAAAGGATTTGAAGGATTAGGAGGTATGGACTTGTCATAGAAAGTGTGTTACAGGAACTATTATGCTTTGAGGTTTCAAAAGCCCATGCCAGAGCCAGGTTCACTCTCAGTCTGTGGATCAGGATGTGACTTTCCGCTACTGCTCCAGCATTGAGTGTGCCACTATGCTACATGCCATGATGACACCTGCCATGATCATAATGGACTAAACCAATGGAACTGTAAGTAAGCCCCCAATTAAATGCTTTTGTTTCAAAAAGTTGCCTTAGTCATTGTGATGGCTATTCCTGGTTGTCAACTTGACTACATCTGGAATGAACTACAATCCAGAAACGGAGAACACATCTGTGACCCAGCTCT
The DNA here is from genome assembly GCF_000001635.26 of Mus musculus. Lineage (NCBI taxonomy): Eukaryota > Metazoa > Chordata > Mammalia > Rodentia > Muridae > Mus > Mus musculus. The sequence continues at coordinate 103,326,235 of NC_000080.6, forward strand.
TGACATGGGATGACACATGCTTTTGATCCAGATCTTGAGGCATAGTGGCCACAAAAAGCTTAGGTCCAGACAAGGTTATAAAGACTACTGAGGCAAGCAGATCTCTGAGTTCAAGACCAGCCTGGGACAGAGCAAGTTCCAAACTCAGGTGTGGTGGTACACACCTTTAATCTGGACCATACCTTCAGCTGGAGGACTACATAAGGATAATGGAATAAGGAAGTCTTATTCGCCTTCGCCTGCTTGCACTTACTTGCCAGCACATCTGATAGAACCTACTTCTTTGGGATTCCAGCTTATACAAAAGATGCAACTAGCTTTATGGGACTGAGCAATGACTAGATTCTTGGACTTCCCATTCTAAGGTGTCCACTGCTGGATTAATTGGACTGCAGACTCTAGGTCATTACAATAAACCCCCTTAATATATAAACATTCCATAAGTTCTGTGACTCTAGACCCTGACTAATAGAGAAGTTGGTACCTGGAGTAGTTCTAAAGGAGCAGAAGTATAAGAATGAATCTTTTTAGTATCTAGAATTGGCTTAATTATTTGACAGTATTTTCTAATTCATGAACACCTTCAACTACTGAAACTTCTTCAGACTCTCTCTCCTGGGAGCTGGAAGAATATGGAAGGCCCATGGTGGAAACTATATTTCAAACTTAAAGACGTAAATGCCTTTGATTATCTTGATCTGCCAATTGTGTCTGGCAATGGATTAGTAGACCCAGTATATGAAAATATCTAGAGTCTGGGGGAAAATAAAGAAAATTATTTTGCTGGTTCATTGCTCGTAGCATCTATGGATAAATTGATAAAGGAAAAGAATAATTTCTGTGGTAAAATTGAATGGCTCCATATGTGAATAAACAATCTAAAGGTTTCTAAGTGTGCCCTTGAAGAGAATCTTCTCTCTAGCAGCCATGGAGCTCAAGTTGCAGAAAATGAAACCAAAGCCCTCATTATAAAGTTGGCTGAATTACAGCAAAAATCCAAGTCTCAGCCTCACAGGGTGTCAGCAGTTAAAGTGTAAGAGCATTTATTGGCAAAGAATGGGATCCTATAACTTGGGGTGGGGATTACTCAAATCCTCAAAGGTTTACCTAACCTGGGGAAGTAGTACTCTCAGTCCCACCCCTTGACCCTCTTTCACATGAGGAAATTAATCTTCCATTGTCTGATAAACCAGCCACTTTTTCTGAAGAAAATACCAGGCAAGACAATACTGAGGTTCCTCAGGACCCACCAACAGTGTCCTCAAGGCAAAGTAGGCCCTTAGAGGGGAGGTAGAAAGTGTAGTCCATGAGGAAGTGCGCTACACTACTAAAGAGCAATAGAACAGTGACTAGGACACCCATAGATCAGAACATCACTCAATCTTATCAGAAAAGCTCCTTATAGTAGAAGGTAATTAACTCAGACCCACAACTGACCAAATCAAAAACAATTCCCCTTAAGACTCAGAATCTACGCTGAAAAGAAGGTGATAAAAGATGGCAGGAGCCAGAGATGGTGAAATGACTCCAGGGAAAAAGCAACCTCCAGACATAGCAGGACTGATATACATTTGCTATACAACGACTATGGCAGCAAGCAGATGACCTGTGCAGGTTCAATCGTTAAAATCACCTCACTGAGAAGGGGAAGTAGCCACAAAGTCCATCCCTAACAGAGAACCTATTTGCAGTTCATACTTGCTTGAAAAGGAAAAATCCACTTTTCCCAATGAGATGTCACTGGATATATCAGCCACACTCTAGGGCAATCTCCATGGCTATGAGTATTTGGCCAACACAAAATAAACTCCATTGGTTTCTGTGGCGCGTGTGTGTGTGTGTGTGTGTGTGTGTGTGTGTGTGTGTGGACGTGCAAAGCACCTACAGGCACTTTTTGTCTTGCTATTTTTTATCTCATTGGTTTATTTGTTTTGTTTGATACAGAGAACATAAAGTTGGAGGGATGAAGTTGGGTGGGGATAGATTTTAGAGGAGTTGAGAAAAGAAAATATGATCAAAATATATAATATAGAAAAATTTAACAATATAAAAATTTAAATTTCATTAAATAATTCATTAAGAAAATGGAGATAACACAAAATCTAAAAATTTGAAAATGAGTCAATAAAAATTATCCAATTGGGGCTGGCAAGATGGCCCAGGAAGCCAATGTGCTTACTGTGTAAGCCTGAGGGCCTACCTACCTCCAATGCCCAGAACCAAAATAAAAGAGCAATGTGGGCTGGAGAGATGGCTCAGGGATTAAGAGCAGTGACAGCTCTACCAGAGGTCCTGAGTTCAACTCCCAGCAACCACATGGTGGCTCACAAACACCTGTAATAGAATCCGATGCCCTCTTCTTCTGGTGTGTCTGAAGACAGTGACAGTGTACTTTACCATAAAACAGACAAACCTTAAAAAAAACAAATTAAGTAAATAAATAAATGAGTGATGTGCCAGTTCCAGCATGTAATGTCAGCACACCCACAGTGACATGGGAGGAAGTTACAAAGCAGCATTGGCAGCAGAAATAATGAGACCCTGCCTCAAAAGAATGGTGAAAGGAGAGAAGTTACTCTACACAGCTGTCCTCTGATCTTCACACACAGGAAAGATCTTCCCTGACCCCTCTCCCATCTTACTTTTTAGAATGGTTCTCTCACTGAACATGGAGCGCATCATTCTGGATAGCCTGTATGGCCAGTAAGCCTGTCTATAACCACTCTTGAATCAGTCAAGGGCTGGGGGTACATACCTCTACTATTCAGCCTGGATTTTGTGTGGGTAGTTAGAGACCCAAACTTGGGCCCTTAAGCTTGCAAATAGGCATTTTAAACACTAAACCTTCTTTTCAGCCCTTAAAAACTATTTTTATATCAAAAAAGTAAACTCATTCAAAAGTATTCAAAAGTATTACTAGACATGGAAACATGTGATACTAATAAAACAAAAACTTGCACCAGAATTTTTTAAATTATGTGTTTGTGTACGTGCACATGTATATGTACGTGTACAACACAAGAAGAGATTCTAACACAAGAAGAGAATACAGGTACCTGCTGAGACAAGAGGCATAGAATCCCCCTTGAGGCTGCCCACTTTCTCCCTACCTCTTCAACATAGTACTTGAAGTCCTAGCCAGAGCAATTCGACAACAAAAAGAGATCAAGGGGATACAAATTGGAAAAGATGAAGTCAAAATATCACTTTTTGCAGATGATATGATAGTATATATAAGTGACCCTAAAAATTCCACCAGAGAACTCCTAAACCTGATGAACAGCTTCGGTGAAGTAGCTGGATATAAAATTAACTCAAACAAGTCAATCGCCTTTCTCTACCCAAAGAATAAACAGGCTGAGAAAGAAATTAGGGAAACAACACCCTTCTCAATAGTCACAAATAGTATAAAATACCTTGGCATGACTCTAACTAAGGAAGTGAAAGATCTGTACGATAAAAACTTCAAGTCCCTGAAAAAAGAAATTAAAGATCTCAGAAGATGGAAAGATCTCCCATGCTCATGGATTGGCAAGATCAACATTGTAAAAATGGCTATCTTGCCAAAAGCAATCTACAGATTCAACGCAATCCCCTTCAAAATTCCAACTCAATTCTTCAACGAATTAGAAAGAGCAATCTGCAAATTCATCTGGAATAACAAAAAACCTAGGATAGCAAAAGCTTTTCTCAAGGATAAAAGTACCTCTGGTGGAATCACCATGCCTAACCTAAAGCTTTACTACAGAGCAATTGTTATAAAAACTGCATGGTACTGGTATAGCGACAGACAAGTAGACAAATGGAATAGAATTGAAGACCCAGAAATGAACCCACACACCTATGGTCACTTGATCTTCGACAAGGGAGCTAAAACCATCCAGTGGAAGAAAGACAGCATTTTCAACAAATGGTGCTGGCACAACTGGTTGTTATCATGTAGAAGAATGCGAATTGACCCATTCCTCTCTCCTTGTACTAAGGTCAAATCTAAGTGGATCAAGGAACTTCACATAAAACCAGAGACACTGAAACTTATAGAGGAGAAAGTGGGGAAAAGCCTCGAAGATATGGGCACAGGGAAAAAATTCCTGAATAGAACAGCAATGGCTTGTGCTTTAAGATCGAGGATTAACAAATGGGACCTCATGAAACTGCAAAGCTTCTGCAAGGCAAAAGACACCGTCAATAAGACAAAAAGACCACCAACAGATTGGGAAAGGATCTTTACCTATCTTAAATCAGATAGGGGACTAATATCCAATATATATAAAGAACTCAAGAGGGTGGACTCCAGAAAATCAAATAACCCCCTTAAAAGATGGGGCTCAGAACTGAACAAAGAATTCTCACCCGAGGAATACCGAAAAAAGGCCGAGAAACACCTGAAAAAATGTTCAACATCCTTAATCATCAGAGAAATGCAAATCAAAACAACCCTGAGATTCCATCTCACACCAGTCAGAATGGCTAAGATAAAAAATTCAGGTGACAGCAGATGCTGGCGAGGATGTGGAGAAAGAGGAACACTCCTCCATTGTTGGTGGGATTGCAAGCTTGTACAACCACTCTGGAAATCAGTCTGGCGGTTCCTCAGAAAATTGGACATAGTACTACTGGAGGATCCCGCAATACCTCTCCTGGGCATATATCCAGATGTCCCAACCGGTAAGAAGGACACATGCTCCACTATGTTCATAGCAGCCTTATTTATAATAGCCAGAAGCTGGAAAGAACCCAAATGCCCCTCAACAGAGGAATGGATGCAAAAAATGTGGTACATTTACACAATGGAGTACTACTCAGCTATTAAAAAGAATGAATGTATGAAATTCCTAGGAAAATGGTTGGACCTGGAGGGCATCATCCTGAGTGAGGTAACCCAATCACAAAAGAACTCAAATGAAATGTACTCACTGATAAGTGGATATTAGCCCAGAAACTTAGTATAGCGAGATATAAGGTACAATATGCAAAACACATGAAACTGAAGAAGAATGAAGACCAAAGTGTGGACACTTTGCTCCTTCTTAGAATTGGAAACAATCACCCATGGAAGGAGTTACAGAGACAAAGTTTGGAGCTGAGACAAAAGGATGGCCATCTAGAGACTGCCATATCCAGGGATCCATCCCATAATTAGCCTCCAAACGCTGACACCACTGCATACACTAGCAAGATTTTGCTGAAAGGATCCTGATATAGCTGTCTCTTGTGAGACTAGGACTACACAGAAGTGGATGCTCACAGTCAACTATTGGATGGATCACAGGGCCCCCAATGGAGGAGCTAGAGAAAGTATCCAAGGAGCTAAAGAGATCTGCAACCCTATCGGTGGAACAACTTTATGAACTAACCAGTACCCCAGAGCTCTTGACTTAGCTGCATATGTATCAAAAGATGGCCTAGTCAGCCATCACTGGAAAGAGAGGCCCATTGGTCAGGCAAACTTTATATGCCCCAGTACAGGGGAACGCCAGGGCCAAAAAATGGGAATGGGTGGGTAGGGGAGTGGGGGGGGGGGGCGGTGTGGGGGACTTTTGGGATAGCATTGGAAATGTAATTGAGGAAAATACGTAATAAAAAAAAAATCCCCCTTGGAGCTGGATGTTGTAAGCCATCTAATGTGGATGCTAGGAATTAATTATGGGTCCTCCACAAGAGCAGTAAATGTTCTCTACTATGTCGTCTCTCTAGTGCCAATGCACCAGAATTTTTAATAGTTATAAATGTATAGGTGCCCAATAGAAAAGACTAAAATTATATAAAGCAGCCATTGACAAAATTAAAAGGATAAATCTATTTTAATACCTATCTATAGTTAAGACAAAAAAAAAGAGTACAGATATATAGAATGTCCAAACAACTCTCCACCCAAATTTAAATAATTGATTGTGATGGTTAATACTGATTGTCAACTGGATTAGGTTAAAAGATACACCTAAAAGATTAGAACAAACCATCTCTGGGGTACATCTATGAGGACATTTCTAGATATAGTTAGATCATCAGTACTCTGACCTAATTCATGGCATAATGATAGTATAGATTGTTAGGTAAAACTATGGAAGGGCGGCCTTGGGAGGCTATAACTGGACTTTGTGGCTGCTATGAGAGAAGTTTCCTGTCATGCCCATCTCCGTGGTGTTCCTGCCTTGCCAGGACGACTGAAATGTCAAAAACTGAGCCAGAATAAATCTCTATGTGTAATATATTTGTCACAGAAACAAAATCCTAACCAATACACTGACTCTTATATAACATCTAAACCCAAGAGAAAAAATACTCTTTTTAAGGGCAAGTGGCATAATTATCTGATTGTGAGCAAAAGAAAAAAATAACATTGTTGATGTGGTTGGAAGAAATTGCACAAGGCCCCACCCACAGAGGGAGAATCAGTTTTCTCAAGGGACAAACCCCATGATAGGATACACAATCCCAGTGCATGTGTGTGTGTGTGCGTGTGTGCGTGTGTGCGTGTGTGTGCGTGTGTGTGCATGCGTGTGTGTGTGTGTGTGTGTGTGTGTGCGTGCGTGTGTGTGTGTGCGTGTGCGTGCGTGCGTGTGTGTGTGTGTGTGTGTGTGTGTGCGCGCGTGCGTGCGTGCGTGCGTGCGTGTGTGCGTGCGTGCGTGCGTGCGTGCGTGCGTGCGTGCGTGTGTGTGTGTGTGTGTGTGTGATGAATGTGAGAGTGAGGGAAGGGGAACAGTGGAAGTTCTGGTAGAGGACAGGGGAGAATGGAAAGGATGGAATACAGTCCTCATAAAGTCATCCATGAAAGCTTCAAATAAATTCAATTTAAAAAATCAAAATTATAAAAAGTATGTGTTAGAAGTATTGACAATGGAATTTGTGATATTACTAAATACCTGAAAGTTAAGTAAAATAATCCTAGGTACTGTGCTATTCAAATAAAAAAACCAGGAATACAAATCTTAAATAACTTAACTAAATGGGAAGTATACTAAAATGCCTGGAATGCACCCAAAGTATCCCAAGCCTCCAAGTTTCACACTAGAAATAAAAATCTACAGTGAATGACCTAAGATTCCAAAGCTGGGGGTCAGAGGTAAAATAAAGTCAAAGTGAGAAGTAGATGACAGTGCTGAGGGGAAGCCAGCCCAAAAGTAAACACAAGGGCAGCATAGTCATACACTCCTGGGACCCTCCTCCTCCTCCTGGGTCACCCTGCCCAGCCATGGCATGAAGTCTGTGCCTTTTCTTATTTTGTCTTGTTACAGTGTGTGTGTTCAGCTGAAATCCCTGGGAGGCCTGCTCCTTTCTGGAGGGGGTGCGGGGGAGGGGATCTGGGGTAGAGGGGGTACTGAGAGGGATGGAGGGGAGGGCAACTGTGAATGGATGCATTATATGAGAGAAGAATAAATTAGAAACAAACAAATCAACCAACCAAAAGTTGGTTCTTTAAACTTGAGAAGCAAAACTAGAAAATGAACTGAATGACTGACTGATTGAATGAATGTTATCAGAAATGAAAGAGGAATCATCATTACTAATTGTACAGACATTAAAATAAAAAATTTGTCGAAACTATGAGACGGCAGCAAATCAGTACCTTACCAGCCTTTCAGAAGTTCACTGGTGAATTCTATCAGGCTTCTGCGACTCTCTTTAGAGGACGAAACAGAAGACACCATCCTGGCTCACTTTATGAGGCCAGGGTAACAGTAACATTAGCCTCGACATGGCAATGAAATATTAGAAAAGCACAAGCCAGCATCTCTCATGAATGCATATGCAAAAGAGAACCTCTAAATTTTATCCAGCAGTACACAGAAACATTCACAGCAACCAAAGTGAAATGTATCGCAGCTAGGTATGTATCATCTGAAAAAAAATTAACAGGCTAAAAATAATCTATGAGATGATCACATCAATAGATGCAGGGAAGGTATTTGACAAATGCAACCCCTAGTTCATAATAAAAGTTCTCAGTAAACTAGAAATTAAGAATGTTTCCTCAACATGCAAAAAGAATACCTGCAGAAACTCCTCCAGATGACGCCAGACTTGACAGTGAGAAAGTACAAGCTTTCTCACTAAGATAGGAAACAAAGCAACGGTGTGCTTGCTCTCTCACCACTCTATCAGTATCTCTGTGAGAACTACAGCTAATGCAATAAAACAAGAGAAGGAAAGATGGATGATGTGGCTTCCTAGTCAAAAATCTAAAGGAAGAGACAAAACAAAAGAACCCTGGTAAACCTAATAAAAGATTACAGCATGTATGCACAAAACATTAGCATTGTGTATGTATATATGCGTGAGTATGTGTGTGCCATTTTCCTATATACCAGAAGCAAAGTAGAATATAAAAATGTTGTATCCTCAACAAAGAAATATAAAGATATAAATCTAATAAAATACTTGTAAGAGCTAAATAAAGAAAACTGCAAAATTTTAATAAAAGAAACTAAATAATAAATATCCCATAGATGCAGATAGGAAAGCTCAGTATTATTATCAAGATGTCCTCTTTCTAATCCATTAATCTAAGAGAGTTTCAATAAATATTCTAGTAGGTTATTTCTGGGATTTTGGCAAATGTTTAAGAGTTTATGAGAAGAGACAAACACCCATAATAACTAAGACAATGTGAAAAGAAAAAAGTAAATATCTCACTTCAAGATTTCCTATGAGACTACAGTAACAAAGACCATGTAGTACTGAAGAAACAAGAGACAGCCCAACAGAACAGAGAGCAGGGAACTCAGAACAGACCCACATAAATACAGCCAAACAGCAGTAGAAGAGGAACAAAGAAAGCAACGAAAAAAAAAAAAAAAACAAACAAAGGATGCTGGAACAACTAGACACCCAGGCCTTGCAGCCAACACACAAAGATTAACTCAAAATGGAAAATAAACTTTGCATGCAAAACACAAAACAATACAGTGTTCAGAAGATGAAACAGGAGAAACTCTAGACAGCCCCAAGTTGTTGTTTTTTTTTAAATAAAATGGTAAACATGAACTAGGAAAAAAATAGTTGAGAACTTCATTAAAATCAAAACTGCCTGCTTTAAAAAAATTATTAATAGAATGAGAAAAATGATACAGATTAGGAGAAAATATTGATCTATAAAAGACATAGCTAATAGAAGACTATTATCCAAACTATTTAAGAACTCTCTAGGGCTGGAGAGATGGCTCAGCAGTTAAGAGCACTGACTGCTCTTCCAGAGGCCTTGAGTTCAATTCCCAGCAACCACATGGTGACTCACAACCATCTGTAATGGGATCAGATGCCCTCTCCTGGTGTCCTGAAGACAGCAATGATGTACTCACACACATAAAATAAATAAGTAAATTTTAAAAAAAGAAAAGAAAAAAGAACTCTCTAATCCATCAGTACCAAAACAACAATGTTGGAGTTTAAAAGTGAGTAAACATCCTTGATATGTCCCCAAAGTAGATAGAGAAATAACAAACCAGCACCTGAAAAGGAGTTCTAGACAGGTGTTAGCACACTAATACAGATTAAAACAACAATGAGATCCATCAATCAGAATGCCCAAAATCCAGAACACTGACAACTCTAAATGTCACTGAGGACACAGAGCAATGCAAACTCTCATATGCAACTGGAAGCTTTATTTCATATATATAAATGGTACATCCCCTGGGGGAGAGAATTTGGCAGTTTCCTACAAAACTAAACATATCCTGACCATATGATCCAGTGACAATTACAGATTCTGGAATGTATTTATTCAGAGAAGCTGGAAACTTATGTCCACACACACACAAAAAAAAAAACCTGCACATGGATGTTTATAGGAATTCCATTCATAATTGTCAAAACTTAGGTGCAGTCAAGATTCCCTTCCAGAGAACCAACTATGGCACATTTAGGCAGTAGATATCATTAAGTATTAAAAGAAACAAGCTATCAGGCCATTAAAGAAAAAACACATACCACTAAGTGCCTCGGATAGAGTCTATCAAATATTTGTGAACACTGAGTCTATACAATTTTGAATACAGAATTATTAAATTCATTTTATGAGGATAACTATAATACTAACATCTGAGAGAAACCCACTGGATCACTCATGTGACAAACACCTGTGCTCTGTTGTGCTGACAAACTGACTTTTCAAACATATCCATAAGCCCAATCCAAAGGAAGGTTTCTTTGGACCTCTGAGCCCTACCAACTGTAGATTCAAATATAACAGGATTCTTCTGTGTTTTCTTTTTAAATGTTTCTCATCTAAGAACCAGTATCTCTTAACTTCTCCTTCGCAAGCTCTGATGACAGGAAACACAAACTCCCTAACTGTATAACTGAGAATGATGTTGGGTAGAACCACTCGTAGCTGTGCTTTTTTCTGGGAATGTCAAAGCACGGCTGCTCATCCTTGCAGAGCATCATGTTCAAGCCAGGGTACTGTCATCAGTACTGCCATCAGAAGACTTGATGCCCTATCAGAAATGCAGCTTCTGGCTCATGTGGTGTATGATGAGACAAATGGACCTCACTGGTCCTTCTTTGATATAAAGTGGATTCTTAGTCTAAAACAATCCCTGTGCTAAGGGCAACTATTGGGCACTGTAACAATTCTCTAGCATGGAGTCAGACTGAAGAGGCCACCCTCCTGTGCAGCTCCATATTTCTGACAAGTAATGCTTAATTTATATCACAACCACCAAAAGCCTAACTGCAAAAGTAGGCTGCCATCAAAAGAAATGTAGTAGTAACTAAAGTCAAAACCATTAACTATTTCAAACTAGTGGTGAGACAGACACTGTAGTATTTGCTTTGAAAAGTTCGAATATCATATGATATTTCTGTGTGTCTATTGTGGTGGTTTAGAGTATCTCAATTTAGTTTAGAAATGTACGTGTGTGTGTGTGTGTGTGAGAGAGAGAGAGAGAGAGAGAGAGAGAGAGAGAGAGAGAGAGAGAGAGATCCAGTGCCTTCATGCCTTGACTCTATTTACTGGTTTGTTATAACTAAAGGTCAGAGATGGTCCAGGAGAGGCAGGAGAGTACAAACTTCTACACAGTCTTTAAGAAGGCATTTTCTACTCATAAATAAGCAACCTCTGCAAGCCTAGATAACTTTGGAAAACTTAGAGATTCTAAGGTTTACAGGTACATCAATTCAGAGAGAGGTTCTATTCTAAGGGTCAGGAATCCATTTCAACCCAATCAGAACACTGACAGTGGTTATAGCAAACAAGAATTCTATCTACCCTAGCACCTTCAACATTAATTAAGCCTTTGGTTGACCTGCCCTTTGCTTCTTATCCCCACTGCAGATATTCCTCTATATGTTACTAAAAAAGAAAAAGAAAATTCCTTTTACCTTTCATGCCCAATTACTTTCAGTTTTTCTTTGTCATTCTCATCTATCAATGTCATTTAGCAACAGTGGGCACATTATACTACCCTTATAATGAATACTTCCCTAAGCCTCTCAAAAGTCCAAGATACAGTACCCACCAAGACATTTCCAATCATACACACCGCACTCTGCATGGCAGTTTTGTTTTCTTTTTGTTTTTGTTTTTTCATTTGTAAAAGCATATGATTTAATGGTTTTTTGGTTTTATTTATTGTTTTTATTAGATATTTTCTTTATATACATTTCAAATTTCAAATGCTATCCCAAAAGTTACCTATACCCTCCGACAGCCCTGCTCCCCTACCCACCACTCCTGCTTCTTGGCCCTGGCAATTCCCCTGCACTGGGACATATAAAGTTTGCAATATCAATGGGCCTCTCTTCCCAGTGATGGCCAACTGGGCCATCTTCTGCTACATATGCAGCTAGAGGTATGAGCTCTGGGGGTACTGGTTAGTTCATATTGTTGTTCCACCTATAGAGTTGCAGACCCCTTCAGCTCCTTGAGTGCTTTCTCTAGCTTCTCCATTGGAGGCCCCTGTGTTCCATCCAATAGCTGACTGTGATCATCCACTTCTGTATTTGCCAGGCACTGGCATAGCCTCATACAAGACAGCTATAACAGGGTCCCTTCAGCAAAATCTTTCTGGCATTGTGCAATAGTGTCTGGGTTTGGTGGCTGATTATGGGATGGATCCCCAGGTGGGGTAGTCCCTTGATAAGTCCATCCTTTCTTCTTAGCTCCAAACTTTGTCTCTGTAACTCCTTCCATGGGTATTTTGTTCCCTATTCTAAGGAGGAACGGAGTATCCACCCATGGTCTTCCCTCTTCTTGATTTTCTTGTGTTTTGCAAATTGTATCTTGGGTGTTCTATGTTTCTGAGCTAATATCCACTTAGTGAGTGCATATCCAATGACTTCTTTTGTGATTGGGTTACCTCACTAAGGATGATATCCTCCAGATATATCCATTTGTCCAAGAATTTCATAAATCCATTTTTTAATAGTTGAGTAGTACTCCATTATGTAAATGTACCACATTTTCTGTATCCATTCCTCTGTTGAGGGACATCTGGGTTCTTTCCAGCTTCTGGCTATTATAAATAAGGCTGCTATGAACATAGAGGAGCATGTGTCCTTATTACATGTTGGAACTTCTTCTGGGTATGTGCCCAGGAGAGGTATTGCTGGATCTTCTAGTAGTATTATGTCCAATTTTCTGAGGAACCTCCAGACTGACTTCCAGAGTGGTTGTACAAGCTTGCAATCCCATCAGCAATGGAGGAATGTTCCTCTTTCTCCACATCCTCGCCAGCATCTGCTGTCACCTGAATTTTTGATCCTAGCCATTCTGACTGGTATGAGGTGGAATCTCAAGGTTGTTTTGATTTGCATTTCCCTGATGATTAAGGATGTTGAACATTTTTTCAGGTGCTTCTCAGCCATTCGGTAGTCCTCAGTTGAGAATTCTTTGTTTAGCTCTGTACCCCATTTTTAATGGGGTTATTAGAATTTCTGGAGTCCAGCTTCTTGAGCTCTTTGTATATATTGGATATTAGTCCCCTACCAGATTTAAGATTGGTAAAAATCCTTTCCCAATTTGTTGGTGGTCTTTTTGTCTTACTGACGGTGTCTTTTGCCTTACAGAAGCTTTGTAATTTTACGAGGTCCCATTTGTCATTCTAGATCTTACAGCACAAGCCATTGCTGTTCTGTTTAGGAATTTTTCCCCTGTGCCCATATCTTTGAGGCTTTTCCCCACTTTCTCCTCTATTAATTTCAATGTCTCTTATTTTATGTGGAGGTCTTTGATCCACTTAGACATGAGTTTTGTACAAGGAGATAAGAATGGATTGATTCGCATTCTTCTACATAACCACCAGTTGTGCCAGTACCATTTGTTGAAAATGCTGTCTTTCTTCCACTGGATGGTTTTAGCTCCCTTGTCAAAGATCAAGTGACCATAGGTGTGTGGGTTCATCTCTGGGTCTTCAATTCTACTCCATTGATCTACCTGTCTGTCACTGTACCAGTACCATGCAGTTTTTATCACAACTGCTCTGTAGTACAGTTTAATGTCAGACAAGGTGATTCCACCAGAGGTTCTTTTATTGTTGAGAATAGTTTTTGCTATCCTAGGTTTTTTATTTTTCCAGATGAATTTGCAAATTGCCCTTTCTATCTCAGTGAAGAATTGAGTTGGAATTTCGATGGGGATCAGCATGACAGTTTTAATAGTTACACAACTGTGCATGCTGAGCTGCAGCAGCAGCAGTGTTCAGCTGACAGTGTTAGCATGTGGTTCATCCTAGCCAACACTAAGGTTCCTAAGACCGTTCCTGGTAGCAAGTGAAATGACTAGAAAGGAGATATACACACCAGAACTCACTGGCGTGCCCAAGAATCAACAGCTAAGGGTAAGGGAAAGTAGTAGTTCTGAGCAGGACTGCACTTCAGCCATAAAGGCCTCAACCAGAGCCCTGGGGAAGGACAAGTTGAGAGGATCCTTCAAAACTGTCTTGCCTTGGGGGGATAGGAGAGGGAGGTTCCGGAGGGGGAACTGGGAAAGGGGATTTGAAATGTAAATACATAAAATATCCAATAAAAACTGTCTTTCCTCTAGGCAAACAGGCCAGGCACTACCACATCATCACAGAGCCAACTTATGGATGCAGTGAATAGGAAGCATGCCTGGGGAATTCAGCTACCTTCTCTTTTAGTTCTTAATAGTCCCCAAATCTAGAAAAGCATGTGACTCAATCTGGGAAGGAAGGTGGGTAATCTGGGAGGCTAACTGTAGCCCCGCCACACTGCCACTGGTATAGGACACCAAAAAGCACTCTCTAATAAATACAGAAAGATTAGCAGAATTCTAAGAGGGGAAAAACATTTTTAAACTTTTAATAAAATTACTGATTCGGTCAAAGACTATCAAAGGATATTAAAACCACTCGGTGAAAGGTGCAGAGTGCCAGTCCTTACTCCCACAGTTCTTTATTACAAGGGGAAGGTCTGTTGGGTACTGGTGTTAGCACCACTGCAAGTAAGGAAAGCCAGTAACTTGGGGCTGGGGCAACATGCAGTGCTTAGTACCATACACAAGATGTTCCTGCTAAGATGTTTACAAGAATCCAATGAAGTCTTAAGGCCTAATTTCCATTTACATAAAACACAGAATGGAAGACAGAAGTAGCAACAATACGTATGGCCCTGCCCTAAAATGAACTAGACTGACATACTATTATAGAAAAGGTAAAAGGCTAGATAGTCATAATGGGAGGCAGGAGTGTGAGGCCCTAAAAAAGCTTTCTGAAGTGGTGAAAATAGTCTAAGATTCATTAAGTGACTGTTTAAGGAGGGTTAATTTTATTATATATAAATTAAATCTTAACCTAACCACCCCCCAAAAAGAATTGACACATTTAATCAGTCTTTGAGTAAAACAGGAAATTATTTTTTGAACTTCTAAACTGAATAGCTTATAATATAAAAATATTATGATTAAATTAACATACTTAAATTTATTAAATGAACATATTTTTTATAAGATCCAATATTTTTTCACTTCTTTTGTGCTAGGAGACTAATTCATTTTACATTTTTTACCAATCAGTATACCAACAGAGTAGTACCATTGTCTTAATGTGTTTATAGAACATACAGAACTTCACAGATTTAACACCTATGTGAAGAAAAGTATTAACTACCACCCAACACAGATACACATACACTAACTCAACCCCGCATCATTCCGTAGCCTACTTCTATAATAATGTTTCTTCTTAACTCAAAACTATCAGGATTTTCCCAGAAATTCTGATCAAAATTTAATTTTTCTTGTTCTTCCAGATACTGTCCTTTTGGCTAATCTCTCCAATCCTGCAATGAATTCTTACTCCCCTCTCTCTCCTGATATCTACATCCTAGCATTAATAAAAATGTTAGCATCACTTACACACAGACTGCCTTCCTCACCTGTGCTCCTGCAGCTGAGCAGGGCCAGGGCACCATCACGTAACAGTTGTTGAAGTATCTGCCTTTTATCTTTCATCCCCAGACATACAACACACTCAAGACTAGGAACTTCAACATCTAGTAACCTTCAACATTCATAGGTTTGACTCCTTAACCTCTTACAACCCAAATTCTAAGCACAGATGGAATGGACTCAAATACCATTTCTGTTCTGTTCTGTTTTCCTGTGAGATAGAGTACCAGGGCCAGAGGCTGGCCTTGAAGTTGTTATATATCAGAAGCTGGCCTTGAACTCCTGACCTTCACCACCCACAGGCTGGGCTTATCAGAGTATACTAACAAGCCAGTCAAATGGCATTTCTAACAAAAAGAAAGTAGTAATAAAGAAACTAGTTTAGCTTTAAAATAAGGACAGGAATCCTCATTTAGTAAAGTGTTCTCTGGTACTCAGAGCAGGGCTGCTCTCCTGCTCTGCTAGCCCCAGAGTGCAGGCTTTTCTTTCTAGCTCAGCTTACCACTTCCCTCCCAGCACTGCTTCCCCTTCCCCACAGTCAAGCAAAGCTTTCAATTTCTACTTTTCTTTGACCTCCAGTCACACTTTTACCCTGAATCAGTCAACTAAAAGTTTTCCTCATCTATCTTCTAACTAGGAAGGTTTATTATAATAAGCAGATTGGAATTGTAAATATTACTTTAATAATAACAACAGCAGCCAACATTTAAAAGGCATTTAACATGTGTGGCCAAACAGCCTTTAGATTACTGTAAAAAGGCCAGCTCTAGTGTACTCACCTGTAATCATCAGAATGCCGAACCAAGAGGATAACTTTTATTTCTGGGCTACATAGTGATCCTGTTAGGGTTACATGAGATCCCACCTCAAACACATAAAACCAAACATTCAGGCAGCTGACACAAGAGCTGTAACTCCAACCACCAGCAATGTTATAAGTTCCAGACCTGAAAACGTCTACAGAGCAGAATCAATCTCAGTCTATCTCTCTCTCTCTCTCTCTCTCTCTCTCTCTCTCTCTCTCTCACACAC
Organism: Mus musculus; assembly: GCF_000001635.26. Taxonomy (NCBI): domain Eukaryota; kingdom Metazoa; phylum Chordata; class Mammalia; order Rodentia; family Muridae; genus Mus; species Mus musculus. The sequence goes on from NC_000080.6 coordinate 103,342,622, forward strand.
ACACACACACACACACACACACACACACACATACACACATACACTGCAACCTAACACATAAAAAGGTAAAACTGGCATCAAAGGTAATCTACATGCTGTGAAATCCTATCACAGAAGTGTGGCACTTCCCAAATGGAAACTTATCTTGCCACTCAGAAAACTGAGGAAACTTTTTTTTTTCTGCCTTCCCTGGCTGGTCACTTTCTCTGAGAAAATGTTATAATTTCATCCAGTCTTACTCATTCAAAACCATACATATTCAGTCACTGAATGCATAAAAGCTATTCCCATAGTCAGCAATTATTGATCCAAAAACCAAGAGTTACAAGCAAGACTATTGCCTCTCTCCGTATCCTCAAACCCCTCACTTTCAAAAAAAAACAAAACCCCTAATATTTAATAACATATAACATTCCAAGGACTTGATAAGTATTTGTTCATCTAATCTATAAAATAATGCAATTATTATCTCCACTCTATAAGAAAACCAAGACATGAAAGTTATGTAACATTCAAGGTTACACAACTAGCAAATGACAGGACAGGCAGGACTTAGAGCCAGTGTAGTGTCAAGAGTCCAAGCTCTGAGCCATTTTGTTAAAATACCTTCAAAATCAAGCCTACCTTAGGCTTAAATCTTATACCCAAAACAACCTATAATACTGAAATTGTTCAACTTGGGCTGATAATTCACTTATATATTTGTTCCCTGAAGCACATGTTTTCTCTTCTCTTAAGGCTTTTATAATTTCCTCATATGCACTTCCAGATCTCCTTCCTCCTTACACGTCAAGTTAAATGCCAACTCCCAGTGAGGACTCTGCCGGCCCTATCACTGTAGTAGCTCAATCCATGAAGCTGACTGTATTTCTTTCATCATTATCAAAGAAATTACCAGTTGTTACCAGCACCCCCAGTGCACACTGCAAAAACAGTGAGATCCCATCTGTTGTACTTAAGGCTGTGCCTTTAATGTCTACAACAGTGCATAATGTAGACACTTACTGACACAATAAATGCCAAAAAATGATGCCACCCATTCAGATCACCAGAAAGAATACCTATGGCACTCATCTTCAATAAAGTTATCAGTCTGCATACTTAGAAACACTTCCTTCTCTAGTAAAGGACGATCAATCCTTAACTTTTCTAATGGCTAATCTGTCATGATAAAACTGCCTCCACTGATTTCTGTCAATTATTTCCTCTTTCAACTCTTTAATATCCTCTCTACTTAAGTTCCCATACTTGACTATCCCATTGCCCTCCAATAACCTTCTTGCATATTCCCCAGGTTATCCAATCCTTTCCATCTGCCCTCCCCTCTTTATGCTTATCCCAGTTATGACCACTTGGCTCAGAAGTTATCGGTGACTCAGAAACTGTTCTGGTTTTCTTCAGTATCTATCACTTCTGAAAAGATTCTCTTCCTCCCCTAGAGCCCGAGGCGCTCCTGCCTGCTCCTCTTCTGTTTTCTAATCTCCTCTCGTGGTTTCTTTTATTGTCTCCCCTTTCTCTCACCTTTACGCTTGATGCTCTCTAGAATTTCAGCCCTATTTCTATCTTTCCCATCTACCTCAATGCCCTACATAAATAAACTAATTCCCAATTCTTCCCTGCCATCCTTAGTTTTTTAGTAAGCAAATTTAATTCAATTCACAGTAAAGAACAGTTGTAGATAAAAATGGGGAGAGTGAACTATAGTAAACAATATTATGAACAAGCATCGGAAGGCATTATCAAAGTAAGGTTATTTTCCATAAATATTTCCATGAGATCAATAAACCAATTCCTTATATTTCATTGACAGTTTGTAGAAATTGATCAAACCATTAAATCACCAATTTTAAGTATATGAACCTATATTTAACTTTCTCTACTACTCCAAGTACATTTGTAGATACAAGAAAGTCATTATTTAAAAAGCAGTAAAAAGTCAAAATAAGAGTATACATCATAGATTATTGCATAAGTTTAGAAATAATATAATTTTAAATCGGTAAGAGGAATTTGTACAGATATATCACAGTACAATAATTTAGAGATGCATCACTCAAGCTTAAACCTAGCCCTCAAGGTAAATTCTGTAATGTGATGTGTGCTGCTTTCCAAAACCATCAGCAAGAACCATACCTATGACATTGTTACCTTCATCCTAAATAGCAAAGAGTAGTTATGATCATTTATATCCATGACTCAACTAAGGATGCACCCAATCCTGTCAACAAATAGATAAGGCTGCTTTATCTATAAAAACTGTGAATAAAGTTGGTCTTTACAACCCTCTCCAGCAGATAAGCCGTAACATAGACTGATACAGTAGCTAGATGTATGGACTAGAGACCTTCTATAACGGGAGAAAAGGGCATCTGGCGTTCCCTAATAAGTCCTAATAAGATTTAGTAAGGGAGGAAAAAAGAAACACTTCAGCAAACTCACTTTTAAAAATCCTACTATGCTTTTTGAATGCCCTGTAAGAGGCTATAGGAAGAAGCAAAGGGACTCCCAATTACCACTCTCAAAGCTGGCAAAAAGAGTCAGCAACCAGCCTTCAGGATCTGTGACAAGTTAAGGCACGGAATGGAGAGCCTTTAGCCAAAAAAGTACCCAAATTTTAAGAAAAAGAAAATGAAAGTGACTTGCCAACTATACGAAGTAACTTGAAGGTGTATCCAGTTCTAGTTGAAAGAGACCTGAGAGCTACTCAGATTTTCTGATAGCAGGTGAACCCTAGTAGGCTGACATATTTTTAAAGTTTTTCATTTAAAAACTGGCAAAAAAAAAAAAAAGGAGTATTTTTTTTCCATTTTTCCTACAAAACTCCTTGTACTCTCAAATCTGTAAGTGGCAGGAAATAGAACAGAAGGCGAAGGGAAATGGCCGGACGGGACATCAGAACAAGGCAGCAGCTGCAAACGCATTTCAAGGCCAAAAGGCTCCGGAATCAAACTACACTTCTAAAAACCCCTATCAGACACTTCTAAGGTCTGTGCAAACCCCCATCTGTATCCTTTATTCCTAAATCTCAAATGAAACCACTGGCTTTTTGTCTACAACATCCTACAAACATCAGTATCTTTAACCTACACCATTGCTCCCCTGTAGTGAAAGGTGGCTTTTATGGAAGGCAGCTGGAGGAAGGAATGTGATGGGGAGGGGTCGTGCAAATAACACTGCAGCTCAGACACTAGAAACAGGAACACATCCCCTTAGGACTCTTGCAAATTCTCTCCATGCTTTGTGGTCTTATCCCTCTCGACCCATGCCTCCTTTCTCAACAATACACACGTGTCGTGACAGACCAGCACCATCACCCTCTCTAGCGTTAACCGATACGTACCCATCTTCTGTACCTTCCCTCCTTCCCCTCCAAAAGACACATAGACACACACACACCACACACACAAGCACGCACGCACAGACCCCGTGGCCACCACACCCTCTTATCACCAAAGTGCTTCTACCACCAGCATCCAGCCCTGACTGAAAGCCGGGTGCCAATTACGCGGACACACACGCACGGGTACACACACACGGGGGGGGGGGGGGGGCACGGATGCACACGCGGCAAGGAAGGGCGCCCGGGAGACTCACCTGGAGGCCGGGTGTCCAGTGCTGCTGCCGGCCTGGTCCCTGTCACTGAGCGCCGTGGTGTAAATCCTCCGGTAGCGATCTGCCAAGGCCCGGCCTGACAGCAGCAGCTGATAGTGACCCCGGGAGTCCGTGGTAGGCAGCCCCAGCCCCAGCCCCGCGGCGGCCACCGAGCCATCAGGAACCGGCATGAACAGCGCCCCCGGTGCCGGGGAGGAAGAGATGGTGGCGGCTGCAAAGAAGCCGTCCCCGCCGGGCCCGGAGGAGGCGGCGGCGGGGGAAGCAGTCGCCGCGCACATCATCATCCTCGCCACCGCCGCCGCCGCCGCCGCCCGCCGCCTCGTCCCCGCGGGCAAGCACGCGCGCGCCCTCACAGGCTCCGCCAACGACGACGGCTGGAGCGGCGGCCTCGGGCGCCCGCAGCAGGGACACTACAAAGACAGCGACCTCCTCCGCCGCCGCCGCCTTCTCCTCCTCCTCCCTGCGCCGCCCTCGCCGCTGTTGGGGCCGCTCATCTAACCCCGCCACCCGCGGAGTGTGAGGAGGAGGCGGTGCCGCCGCCGCCGCTGCTGCTGCCACCACCGGAGTTGCCCGCAATGGGAGGCGGCCGGCCGCACTGAGCATGCGCGCCGCTCCGCACATGCTCAGTAATAGGACCCGTCTCTCCAGCCAGCCCCACCCCCTCCGCCGCGGCTCCCTCCGCCTCCGAGCTGTGGATGTCCAGGGGCTGAGTGGTGCCAAAGCGACAAGCAATCCGCTGCTCCGGGTTTTACGAGCAGCACGAGGAAGAGCCTGGACCGGGCTGGGGAAGCTGTCAGTGGAGGCGGTCTTCAGGTAACGTGGTTCCCTCCAGGTGAGAGAACCCAGACCTGACCGAAGGAGATGCGTGTCAGCCTCAGGACTGACAGCTCTGCTGTGGCCTGTACCCAAGTCAGCGCTGCCAACGTGGAGGTGAACTGGGCCGAGGGCTGGCCAGGGCACAGTAGCCTTTGGCAATTTTATTTGGAATGGCTGGGAGGACCATTATATTTGAGTCTCTTAAAAATAACTTTGAGAACCAGGAGTCACCGTGGCTGGCTTCTGTAATCTCAGCAACTAGGGCTCTGAGGAGGAAGTTCGAGGCCACCCTGGGCTACGTAGTGAGTTCCTGGCCTGGGCTGTGAAGTGGAACCTATTTTAAAAAGAAAAAAAAAATTCAAATGAAAAAAAGCTCGGTCTACGAAAGAGTTAGC